>NC_135727.1:76082689-76184188 GCF_964656455.1 Halichoerus grypus | reverse complement strand
AACCCCCTTTAACATTTCTTACAGGGCCTGCTCAGTGGTCACATATTCTTTCAGTTTCTGCTGATCTTGGAAGTTCTGCATCTCTCCATCCATTCTAAATGACAGCCTTGCCGGATAAAGTATTCTTGTCTGCATGCTCTTCTCATTTAGTACCCTGAATATGTCTTGCCAGCCCTTTCTAGCTTACCAGGTCTCTGTGGATAGGTCTGACGGTATTCTGATGTTTGTCCCTCTGTACCTAAGGAATCTATTCCCCCTAACTGCCCTTAAAATGGTTTCCTTGTTTCTAAGATTTACGAGTTTTACTATTACATGCCTGGGCGTTGGCCTGTTTTCCTTGATCTTGGGAGGGGTCCTCTCTGCCTCTAAGACATGAATGTTTTTTTCATTCCCCAGATTAGGGAAGTTCTCAGCTACGATTTGCTCAAGTATATCTTCTAGTCCTCTCTCTCTCTCCACCCCCTCCAGGATTCCAGTAATTCTGACATTGGAACACTTCATGGTGTCACTTTTTTCTCTGATTCTGTTTTCATGGATTTTGAGTTGTTTTCCCCTGGCCTCCTATTTTTCCTTCTTTTCTATCAATTAGTCTTCTAGATCACTTATTCATTCTTTTTTTTTTTTTTTTTAAAGATTTATTTATTTATTTGAGAGAGCGAGAATGAGAGAGAGAGTATATGAGATGGGGAGGGTCAGAGGGAGAAGCAGGCTCCTCGCTGAGCAGGGAGCCCAATGCGGGACTCGATCCCAGGACTCCGGGATCATGACCTGAGCCGAAGGCAGTCACTTAACGAACTGAGCCACCCAGGCGCCCAAGATCACTTATTTGTTCTTCTGCCAATTTACCCTAGCTGTTAGATTATCTAGATTAGATTGTATCTCATTGATAGCATTTTTAAGTTCTGTCATTTCAGCTTTTATTTCTGCCCTTAGAGACACTATGTTGCCATTAATTAATTTCTCCATTCTAGCTATTGTCTTCACAACTACCCTGAATTCCATTTCTGACATCTTGGTTATATTTGCATCCATTTGTAAATCTTCAGCATAAGTCATAATCTCTGAGTCTTTCATATTTTCGGGGTTCCTCCTCCTAGTCATTCTGTTGACGGTTGGTTGAGGGAATGTATAGAGTCCAAATTATTGACCAGAACCCAAGCAAGATGCACCTGTTTTCTAGGAACCTTGGGGTTGCTGGCCTCTTGTTTCCCAGTCTGTGTTCTGGGGAAGGGCCCTGCCGTGCTGTTACTCAGGAACCCTGTTTGGGCAGAGTTGCCCTGCCCCCTGTTGGGGGATGGGCTCAATGAAAACCAGTTTTGAGGCGCTTTTGTTCTCTGGCGGTTTTCCCTGGCAGCTTTCCGCATCTCTTCCAAGAGTCAGATCAGAAGCAATTGTTTCCAACCCTCTGCCTCAGAACAGAGAGATTGCAGTCTGTTCTTGAGTGAGCTCTCCAGGCCACACTATCTCCCTTTCTGTCTGTGCTGCTATAAACTGCAGTGTCCTGGGTTGTGCACCCCTCAGCAGGGCTCCCAGTTCTTGCCTCCAGGTTGGGGCATGGAGGCATGTCTCTGCCCTTTGTGTTTCTAAAACCGCCAGCTGCCCCCAGTTCACATGTGTGGCCCCGGTGCTCCAGGTTTCAGTCCAGGGGGCTGCCCTAAATTCCTTTCCCTGCCACTACCGGTCTGCGAGTCTGTGCCCTGTCCCCTGCATGGGAGGCTGTCGCTCACCGGCAGTGTAGGAGCTCCATGCCTTCCTCCCCCTTCCGTTAATCTTCAGATATGTGCCCACGGAATCATGGCTCCCTGCTTCATACCTCAAAACCCACTACCTGAGATATTCTCTTTGTAGAGATCCAGATATATCTTCTTTCATCTCAGGCTGATTTCTTGGCTGTTCAGAGTGGTCTGGCAGATATCCAGCTCAATTCCAGGGACCATTTGGAATAAGGTCCTTTATTCATTCACCATCTTTTCTTCTCCCCCTATACCACATCTTCTTTATCCATCCATCAATAGATGGACACTTGGACTGCTTCCATAATTGGGTATTGCAGATAATGCTGCTATAAACATCAGAGTGAATGTATTCCTTCAAATCACTATTTTTATATCCTTGGATAAATACCTAGTAGTATAATTGCTGGGTGGTTGGGTCGTTCTATTTTATACTTTTTGTGGAACCTACATATTGTTTTCCAGATTGGCTGCACCTGTTTGCATTCCCACCAATAGTGCAAGAGGCTTCGCCTTTCTCCACATCCTCACCAACACGTGTTTTTTCTTGTATTGTTAATTTTAGCCCTTCAGACATGTATGAGGTGATATCTCATTGTAGTTTTGATTTACATTTCCCTGATGATGAAGGATGTTGAGCATTTTTCCTTGTGTCTGCTGGCCATCTACCTTCTTTGGAAAAATGTCTGTTAATGGCTTCTGCCCATATTTTAACTGGATTATGTGTTTTTGGGGGTTGAGTTTTATAAGTTCTTTATATATCTTGAATACTAACCTTTTATCAGCTATGTCATTTACAAATATATTCTCCCATTCTGTAGGATTCTTTTTAGTTTTGTTGGTTGTTTTTTTCGCTATGCAGAAGATTTGAATCTTGATGAGGTCCCACTACTTTATTTTTGCTTTTGTTTCCTGTACCTCAGGAGATATATTTAGTAAGAAGTTGATACAGCCCATGTCAAAGAGGTTATTGCCTGTGTTCACCTCTAGGATTATAATGGATTCCTGTCTCACATTTAGGTCTTCCTTTCACTTTGAATTTATTTATTTATTTTTTTATATAGAGTAAGAAAGTGGTCCCATTTCATTCTTTTGCATGTTGCTGTCAAGCTTTCCCAACACAATTTGTTGAAGAGACTGTCTTTTTTCCATTGGATATTCTTTCCTGGTTTGTTGAATATTAATTGACCATAAACATGTGGATTCATTTCTGGGTTTTCTATTTTGCTCTACTGATCTGTTTCCATTTTTGTGCCAGTACCATACTGTCTTGATCACTACAGCTTTGTAATATAACTTGATGTCTGGAATCCTGATGCCTACAGCTTTGCTTTTTTTTTTCAAGATTGCAGTGGTTATTCAGAGTCTTTTATGGTTCCATACAAATTTTAGGATTTTTAGTTCTAGCTCTGTGAAAAATGCTGCTGTTATTTTGATAAGGATTGCATTAAATGTATAGATTTTTTGGATAATATAGACATTTTGACAATATTTTTTCTTCCAATTCATGAGTATGGAATGTTTTTCCATTTCTTTGTGTCCTTTTCAATTTCTTTCATCAGGGTTTTCTAGTTTTCATAGTAGAAATCTCTTAACTTCTGTGGTTAGGTTTATCCCTAGGTATCTTATGGTATTGGGTGCAATTGCAAATGGGATTCATTCCTGGATTTCTCTTTCTCCTGCTTTATTATTGGTGTATAGAAATGTGACAGATTTTTGTACATTGATTTTGTATCCTGTGAGTTTACTGAGTTTGTGTATCAGTTCTAATAATTTTTTGGTAGAGTCTTTTGTGTTTTCTATATAGAGTATCATGTCATCTGCAAAGAATGAAAGTTTGACTTCTTCATTGCCAATCTCAATGTCTTTTATAGTTTTTGTTGTTGTCTGATTGCTGAGGTTAGGACTTCCATTAGTATGTTAAATAACAATGGTGAGAATGAACATCTCTGTATTCTTTCTTTTTTTTCCCCCTGTATTCTTTCTGACTGTAGAGGAAGGCGCTCAGTTTTTCCCAATTGAGGATGAGATTAGCTGTGAGTTTTTCATAAATGGGCTTTATTATGTTGAAGTATGTTCCCTCTAACCTTATTTGTTGAGGGTTTTTAACATGAATGGATGTTGTACTTTGTCAGATGCTTTTTCTGCATCTATTGAAAGGATCTTGTGGTTCTTTTTCTTTCTTTCTTTCTTTCTTTTTTCTAATTTAAATTCAAGTTAGTTACCATATACTGTATTATGAGTTTCAGGGCAGAGTTCAGTGATTCATCAGTTGCATATAACACCCTGTGCTCATTACATCAAATGCCCTTCTGAATGCTCTTCACCCAATTACCCCATCACCCCACACACTTCCCCTCCAACAACCCTGTTTTTTTTCCCTATAGTTAAGAGTCTCTTATGGTTTGCCCCCTCTCTGTTTTTATCTAATTTTAGTTTTTCTTACCAACCCCTATGTTCATCTTTTATTTTTATTTTTATTTTTATTTTAAGATTTTATTTATTTATTTGACATAGAGAGAGAGAGAGAAGAATCACAAGTAGGCAGAGTGGCAGGGAGCTGCAGAGGGAGAAACAGGCTCCCCACCGAGCAAGGAGCCGATGTGGGACTCGATCCCAGGACGCTGGGATCATGACCTGAGCCGAAGGCAGACGCTTAATGACTGAGCCACACAGGTGCCCCGGTTCATCTGTTTTGTTTCTTTTTTATTTCTTTTTTGTAATTTTCTAAATTTTATAATGTTACGTTAGTCACCATACAATACATCATTAGTTTTTGATGTGGTGATCCACAATCCATTGTTTTCGTATAACACCCAGTGCTCCATGCAGTACGTGCCCTCCTTAATACCCATCACCAGGCTAACCAATTCCCCCTCCCCTCTCCCCTCTAAAACCCTGTTTGTTTCTCAGAGTCCATAGTCTCTCATGGTTCATCTCTCCCTCCAATTCCTCCCTCCCTCATTTTTCCCTTCCTTCTAGTGTCCTCCATGCTATTCCTTATATTCCACAAAGAAGTGAAACCATATGATAAATGACTTTCTCTGCTTGACTTATTTCACTTAGCATAATCTCCTCCAGTCATATCCATCTTGATGTAAAAGTTGGGTATTCATCCTTTCTGATGGCTGAGTAATATTCCATTGTATATATGGACCACATCTTCTTTATCCATTCATCTGTTGAAGGGCATCTCGGCTCTTTCCAGTTTGGCTATTGCGGACATTGCTGCTATGAACATTGGGGTGCATATGGCCCTTCTTTTCACTACATCTGTGTCTTTGGGGTAAATACCCAGGAGTGCAATTGCTGGGTCATAGGGTAGCTCTATTTTTAAATTTTTGAGACACCTCCACACTGTTTTCCAGAGTGGCTGTACCAACTTGCATTCCCACCAACAGTGTAAGAGGGTTCCCCTTTCTCCACAACCTCTCCAACATTTGTTGTTTCTTTCCCTGTCCATTTTTGCCATTCTAACTGGTGTAAGGTGGTATTTCAATGTGGTTTTGATGTGAATTTCCCTGATCGCTGCTGCTGCTGAACATGTTTTCATGTGTCTGTTAGCCATTTGTATGTCTTCTTCAGAGAAGTGTCTGTTCATCTCTTCTGCCCACTTTCTGACTTGATTATTTGTTTTTTGGGTGTTGAGTTTGAGAAGTTCTTTATAGATCTTGGATACCAGTCCTTTATCTGTAGTGTCATTTGCAAATATCTTCTCCCATTCTGTGGGTTGCTTCTTTGTTTTGTTTACTGTTTCCTTTGCTGTGCAGAAGCTTTTTTCTTGATAAAGTACCAAGAGTTCATTTTTGCTTTTGTTTCACTAGTCTTTGGAGATGTATCTTGAAAGAAGTTGCTGTGGGCGATGTCAAAGAGGTTACTGCCTATGTTCTCCTCTAGGATTTTGATGGATTCCTGTCTCACACTGAGGTCTTTCATCCATTTTGAGTTTATCTTTGTGAATGGTGTTAGAGAATGGCCGAGTTTCATTCTTCTGCATGTGGCTGTCCAATTTTCCCAGCACCATTTATTGAAGAGACTGTCTTTTTTCCATTGCATGTTTTTTCCTGCTTTGTCAAAGATTATTTGACCATAGAGTTGAGGGTCCATATCTGGGTTCTCTATTCTGTTCCATTGGTCTATATGTCTGTTTTTGTGCCAGTTCCATGTCGTCTTGGTTATCACAGCTTTGTAATATAGCTTGAAATCGGGCAACATGATGCCCCCAGCTTTGTTTTTCTTTTTCAACATTTCCTTGGCGATTTGGGGTCTTTTCTGATTCCATACAAATTTTAGGATTGTTTGTTCCAGCACTTTGAAAAATGTCATTGGAATTTTGATCGGGATGGCATTGAAGGTATAGATTGCTCTGGGTAGCATAGACATTTTAACAATGTTTATTCTTCCGATCCATGAGCATGGAATGTTTTTCAATCTTTTTGTGTCTTCTTCAATTTCTTTCATGAATGTTCTGTAGTTCCTAGAGTATAGATCCTTTACCTCTTTGGTTAGGTTTATTCCGAGATATCTTATGGTTTTTGGTGCTATTATAAATGGAATCCTTTCTCTAATTTCTCTTTCTACAGTTGCGTTGTTAGTGTAAAAGAAAGCAACTGATTTCTGTGCATTGATTTTGTACCCTGCCCCATTACTGAATTGCTGGATGAGTTCTAGTAATTTGGGGGTGGAGTCTTTTGGGTTTTCCACATAAAGTATCATGTCATCTGCGAAAAGGGAGAGTTGGACTTCTTGTTTGCCAATTTGAATACCTTCTATTTCTTTTTGTTGTCCGATTGCTGTTGCTAGGACTTCTAGTACTATGTTGAACAATAGTGGCGAGAGTGAGCATCCTTGACGTGTCCCTGATCTTAAGGGAAAGGCTCTCAGCTTTTCCCCATTGAGGATGATATTCGCTGTGAGTTTTTCATAGATGGATTTTATGAACTTGAGGAATGTTCCCTCTATCTCTGTACTCTGAAGAGTTTTAATCAGAAAAGGATGTTGTATTTTGTCAAATGCCTTTTCTGCATCAGTTGAGAGGATCACATGGTTCTTCACCCTCCTCTTATTAATGTGTTCTATCACATTGATTGATTTGCGAATGTTGAACCACTCTTGCATCGCGGGGATAAATCCCACTTGGTCGTGGTGGATGATCCTTTTAATGTATTGTTGTATCCTATTAGCCTGGAATCTGTTTAGGATTTTAGAATCCATATTCATCAGGGATATCGGTCTGAAATTCTCTTTTTGATGGGGTCTTTGCCTGGTTTGGGGATTAAGGTAATGCTGACATCATAGAATGAGTTTGGAAGTTTTGCTTCTGTTTCTATTTTTTGAAAGAGCTTCAGTAGAAAAGGTATTATTTCTTCTTTGAATGTTCGGTAGAATTCCCCAGAGAATCCATCAGGCCCTGGACTCTTGTTTTTTGGGAGGTTTTGGATCACTGCTTCAATCTCGTTACTGGTTATTGGCCTATTCAGGTTGTCAATTTCTTCCTGTTTCAGTCTTGGCAGCTTATAGGTTTCCAGGAAGGCCTCCATTTCATCCAGATTGCTCAGTTTATTGACATATAGTTGTTGATAATAATTTCTAAGAATTGTTTCTATTTCCTTGGTGTTAGTCGTGATCTCTCCCCTTTCATTCATAATTTTATTAATTTGGGTTCTTTCTTTTTTCTTTCGGATAAGTCTGGCCAGTGGTTTATCGATCTTATTAATTCTTTCAAAAAACCAACTTCTAGTTTTGTTGATCTGATCTACTGTGTTTCTGGTTTCTAATTCATTGATTCCTGCTCTAATTTTAATTATTTCTCTTCTAATGTGTGGCTTAGGCATAGTTTGTTGCTTTTTCTCGAGTTCTTTAAGATGTAGGGTTAGTTGGTGAATTCGGGATTTTTCTATTTTTTTGAGTGTCCTGTATGGCTATGTATTTCCCCCTTAGGACCGCCTTTGCAGTATCCCATAGGTTTTGGACTGATGTGTTTTCATTCTCATTGATTTCCATGAATTGTTTAAGTGTTTCTTTGATTTCCTGGTTGACCCAATATTCTTGAGCAGAGTGGTCTTTAGCTTCCATGTGTTTGAATTTCTGCCAAATTTTTCCTTGTGATTGAGTTCCAGTTTTAAAGCACTGTGGTCTGAGAATATGCAGGGAATAATCTCAATCTTTTGGTATCAGTTGAGACCTGATTTGTGACCCAGTATATGGTCTATTCTGGAGAAAGTTCCATGTGCGCTCGAGAAGAATGAGTATTGTGTTGTTTTAGGGTGGAAAGTTCTGAAAATATCTATGAGGTCCATCTGGTCCAGTGTTTCATTCAAAGCTCTTGTTTCCTTGTTGATTTTCTGCTTAGATGATCTGTCCATTGCTGAGAGTGGAGTATTGAGGTCTCCTACAATTAACGTATTATTATCAATATGACCCTTTATTTTGGTGAACAGTTGGCTTATGTAGATTGCTGCTCCCATGTTGGGGGTGAGGATATTTACAATTGTTAGATCTACTTGTTGGATAGACCCTTTAAGAATGATATAGTGTCCTTCTGTGTCTCTAATTATAGACTTTAGTTTAAAATCTAATTTGTCTGATATAAGAATTGCTAACCCAGCTTTCTTTTGAGGTCCACTGGCATGGAAGATGGATCTCCATCCCTTCACTTTCAGTTTGGCTGTATCTTTAGGTTCAAAATGAGTCTCTTGTAGGCAGCATATGGATGGGTCCTGTCTTTTTATCCAATGTGCAACCCTGTGCTGTTTTATGGGAGCATTTAGCACATTCACGTTGAGAGTTATTATTGAAAGATATGAATTAATTGTCATCATGTTGTCTGTGAAGACTTTTTTTTATATATTGTCCCTGTAAATTTCTGTTGTATATCACTCTTGGGGTCTTTCTCCTTTTATAGAACCCCCCTCAATATTTCTTGCAGGGTCAGCTTAGTGGTCACATATTCTTTTAGTTTCTGCCAGTCGTGGAAGCTCTGCGTCTCTCCATCCATTCTAAATGACAGACTTGCCAGATAAAGTATTCTTGGCTGCATATTCTTCTGATTTAGTACCCTGAATATGTCTTGCCAGGCCTTTCTGGCTTGCCCGGTCTCTGTGGATAGGTCTGACGTTATTCTGATGTTCCTCCCTCTGTACCTAAGGAATCTCTTCCCCCTAACTGCCCTTAAAATGGTTTCCTTAGTTCTCAGATTTGCAGGTTTAATTATTACATGCTGGGGTGTTGGCCTGTTTTCCTTGATCTTAGGAGGGGTGCTCTCTGCCTCTAGGACACGAATGTTTGTTTCATTCCTCAGATTAGGGAAGTTCTCATCTACGCTTTTCTCAAATACATCTTCTAGTCCTCTCTCTCTGTCCACTCCCTCCGGGATTCCAATTATTCTGACATTGGAACGCTTCATGGTGTCAGTTATTTCTCTGATTCTATTTTCATGGATTCTGAGTTGTTTTTACCTGGCCTCTTCTTTTCCCTTTTTATCTATTATATTGTCTTCCAGGTCGCTTATTCGTTCTTCTGCCTCAGTTACCCTAGCTGTTAGAGTATCTAGATTGGATTGGATCTCATTGATAGCATTTTTAAGTTCTGCCAATTCAGCTTTCATTCCTGCCCTTAGAGACTCTATGTTTCCATTAATTGATTTCTCCATTCTAGCCATTGTCTTCACAATTGCTAGCCTTAATTCCATCTCCGACATCTTGGTTATATCTGCATCCATTTGTAAATCTGCACCATAAGTCATAATCTCTGAGTCTTTTCCATTTTGGGGGTTCCTCCTCCTAGTCATTCTGTTGATGGGTGTTTTAGGGGATGCATAGAGTCCAAATTATTGACCACAACCCAAGCAAGATGCACCTGTTTTCTTGGACCTTAGGGTTGCTGGCCTCTTGTTTTCCTAGCCTGTCTTCTGGGGGAGGGGCCTGCCGCGCTGTTACTCAGGTAACCCTGTTTGGGCGGAGTTGCCCTGCCCCCCTGTGGCGGGTGATGGGCACAGCGGGAATCAGGTTTTGGGGCTTCTGTGTTCTGGCAGCTTTCCCTGGCGGCTTTCCGCGTCTCTTCCGCGAGTCAGAGCAGAAGAGACTGTTTCCAGCCCTCTGCCTCAGAGCAGAGAGATCGCAGTCTGTTCTTCAGTGAGCTCTCCAGGCCACACTGTCTCCGTTTCTGTCCTTGCTGCTATTAACTGCAGTGGCCTGGTTTGTGCATCCCTCCGCAGCGCTCCCAGTCCTGCCTCCAGGTCGGGGCATGTCTCTGCCCTTTTTGCTTCTAAAACCTCCAGCTGGTCCCAGTTCGCACACGCGACCCCACTGCTCCAGGTCTCTGCCCTGGGGGCTGCCCTAAATTCCTTTCCCTGCCGCTACCGGTCTGCGAGTCTGTGCCCTGTCCCCAGTGGGGGAGGCTGTCACTCACAGGCAGTGTAGGATCTCCATGGACAGACTTCCTCCCGCTGCTGTTTATCCACTGATATCTGTCCGTGGAATCAGGGCACCCCACTTTGTACCTCAAAACCAACCTCCTACGATATTCTGTTTGTAGAGATCCAGATCTTCTTACCTCTCAGGCTGGTTTCGTGGGTGCTTAGAGTGGTCTGGTAGATATCCAGCTCAATTCCGAGGACCAATTGAAATAGTTTCCCCTACTCCTCCACCATCTTCCCTTCCTCATCTGTTTTGTTTCTTAAATTCCACATATGTGTGAAATGATACGGTATTTGTCTTTCTCTGACTGACGCATTTCACTTAGCATAATACACTCTAGTTCCATCCACATCATTGCAAATGGCAAGGTTTCATTCTTTTTGATGGCCGAGTAATATTCCATTGTATATGTGTACCACCTCTTTATCCATTCATCTGTCAATGGGCATCTGGGCTCTTTCCATATTTTGGCAATTGTGGACATTGCTGCTGTAATCACTGGAGTCCATGTGCTCCTTTCAATCACTATCTTTGTGTCCTTTGGATAAAGAGCTTGTAGTACAATTGCCAGATCATAGGGTAGTTCAATTTTTAACTTTTGTAGGAACCTGCATACTGTTTTCCAGAGTGGCTGCACCAGTTTCTATTCCCACCAAGTTTAAGAGAGTTCCCCTTTTTCTGCATCCACACCCTCATCAGTTGTTTCCTGAGTTGTTACTTTTAGCCATTCTGCCTGGTGTGAGGTGATATCTCATTGAGGTTATGATTTGTATTTCTCTGATGCCAAGTGATGTGGAGCATTTTTTCACGTGTCTGTTAGCCATTTGAATGTCTTCTTTGGAGAAATGTCTGTTCATGTCTTCTGCCCATGTCTTTTTTTCTTTTTCTTTTTTTTTAAGATTTTATTTATTTGGCAGAAAGAGACACAGTGAGAGAGGGAACACAAGCAGGGCTAGTGGGAGAGGGAGAAGCAGGCCTCCCGCAGAGCAGGGAGCCCAATGTGGGGCTCGATCCCAGGACCCTGGGATCATGACCTGAGCCAAAGGTAGATGCTTAACAACTGAGCCACCCAGGTGCCCCATCTTCTGCCTGTTTCTTGACTGGACTTTTTAGTTTTTGGGTGTGTAGTTTGATAAGTACTTTATATAGTTTTGATACTAGCCCTTTATCTGATATGTCACTTGGAAATATCTTATCCCTTTCTGTAGGTTGTTTTTTAATTTTTTTGCCTGTTTCCTTTGCTGTAGAAAAGCTTTTTATCCTGATGAAGTCCTAATAGTTCATTTTTGCTTTTGTTTCCCTTGCCTCTGGAGATGTGTCTAGGAAGAAGTTACTGCGGCCAAGGTCAAAGAAGTTGCTGCCTGTGTTCTCCTCTGGAATTTTGATGGATTCCTGGCTCACATCTAGCTCTTTCATCCATTTTGAATTTATTTTTGTGTATGGTATAAGAAAGTGGTCCAGTTTCATTTTTCTGCATGTGGCTGTCCAATTTTCCTGACACCATTTGTTGAAGAGACTGTCTTTTTTCCATTGGGTATTCTTTCCTGCTGTATCAAAGATTAGTTGAGCATGGAGCTGACGGTCCATTTCTGGGTTCTCTATTCTGTTCCACTGAACTATGTGTCTGTTTTTTTGCCAGTACCATACCGTCTTGATGATTACAACTTTGTAATACAGCCTCGTGTCTTGAAGTGTGATGCTTCTGGGTTTGGTTTTCTTTTTCAAGATTCCTTTGGCTATTTGGGGTCTTTTCTTGTTTCATACAAATTTTAGAATTGTTTGTTCCAGCTCTGTGAAAAATGTCGATGGTATTTTGATATGGATTGTATTAAATGTGTAGTTTGCTTTGGATAGTATAGTCATTTTAACAATATTTGTTCTTCCAATCCATGAGCATGGGATGTTTTTCCATTTCTTTGTGTCTTCTTCAATTTCTTCCATAAGTGTTCTATAATTTTCAGAGTACAGCTCTTTTATCTTTTTGGTTAGGTTTTTTCCTAGGTATCTTATGATTTTTGGTGCAATTGTAAATGGGATTGATTCCTTGATTTCTTTCTTCTGTCTTATTGTTTGTGTATAGAAATGCAATTGACTTCTGTGCATTGATTTTATATCCAGCCATTTCGTTAAATTCCTGCATCAATTCTAGGAATTTTTGGTTGGAGTCTTTTGGGTTTTCTAAGAGTATCATGTCATCTGCGAAGAGTGAAAGTTTGACTTCCTCTTTGCTGATTTGGATTCATTTTATTTCTTTCTGTTGTCTGATTGCTGGGGCAAGGACTTACAGTACTATGTTGAACAACAGTAGTGAGAGTGGACATCCCTGTCATGTTCCTGACATGTTGCTATTGAGGAAGATATTACCTGTGAATCTTTCGTATATGGCCTTTATGATGTTGAGGTGGTTCTCTCTATCCCTACTTTGTTGAGTGTTTTTTATCAAGAAAGAATGCTGTATTTTGTCAAATGCTTTTCCTGCATCCATTGAGAGGATCATATGGTTCTTGTCCTTTCTTTTATTAATGTGGTATATTGCATTGATTGATTTGTGGATATTGAACCACCCCTGTAGTGCAGGAATCAATCCCACTTGGTCATGGTGAATAATCCTTTTTTTTTTTTTTTTTTTTTTTTAAGATTTTATTTATTTGAGAGAGAGAGAGACAGCACATGAGAGTGGGGAGGGTCAGAGGGAGAAGCAGACTCCCTGCTGAGCAGGGAGCCCGATGCGGGACTCGATCCTGGGACTCCAGGATCATGACCTGAGCCGAAGGCAGTCGCTTAACCAACTGAGCCACCCAGGCACCCAATAATCCTTTTAATGTACAGTTGGATTCTATTAGCTTATATCTTGGTGAGAATTTTTGCATACATGTTCATCAGGGATATTGGTCTGTAATTCTCCTTTTTAGTGGGGACTTGGTCTGAATTTAGGATCATGGTAATGCTGGCCTCATAGAATGAGTTTGGAAGTTTTCCTTCCATTTCTATTTTTTTTTTTTTTTTTTGGAACATTTCAGAAGAATAGGTATTAATTCTTCAAATGTTTGGTAAGAATTCCCCTGGGAAGCTCTCTGGCCCTGGACTCTTGTTTATTGGAATTTTTTTTTTACGGGATTCAGTTTCTTTGCTGGTGATGGGTCTGTTCGGTGTTCTATTTTTCCTGTTTCAGTTTTGGTAGTTTCTATATTTCTAGCAATTAATCCATTTCTTCCCAATTGCTTAGTTTGTTGGCATATAATTGCTCATAATATTCTCTTATAATTTTATTTTTTCAGTGTTGGTTGTGATCTCTCGTCTTTCATTCATGATTTTTTTTTTTTTATGTGGGTCCTTTCTCTTTTCTTTTTCATAAGTATAGCTAGGGGTTTACCATCTTGTTAATTGTTTCAACGAACAAGCTCCTAGTTTTGTTGATCTGTTCTACTGTTTTGTTTTTTTTTTTTTTTATATCTTGATTTCTGTTCTGATCTTTATTATTTCTCTTCTCCTGATGGTTATAGGCTTTCTTTGCTTTTCTTTTTCCAGTTCCTTCAGGTTGTGTATTTGAGACTTTTCTTTCTTCTTGAGGGCGGCGTGTATTGCTTTATATTTTCCTCTTAGGACCGCCTTTGCTGCATCCCCAAGGTTTTGAACTATCGTGTTTTCATTTTCACTTCCATGTATTTTTTTTTTCTAAATTCTTCTTTAATTTCCTAGTTGATCTATTCATTGTTTAGTAAGATGTTCCTTAACCTCCATGTATTTTTGGTCCTTCCAATTTTTTTCTTATGCTTGACTTCAAGTTTCATTGCATTGTGGTCTGCAAATATGCTTGGTATGTTCTCTGTCTTTTTGTACCAGTTGAGTCCTGATTTATAACTCAGTATGTGATCTGTTTTGGAAAATGTTCAATGCACACTCAGGATGAAATGCTCTGAATATATCTGTTTAGTCCATCTGGTCCTGTGTTTCATTCAAAGCCCTTGTTTCCTTGTTGATGTTCTGCTTAGATGATCTGTCCATTGCTGTGGGGGTGTGTGTGTGTTAATGTCCGCTGCTATTATTGTATTATTATCAATGAGTTTCTTTAATTTTGTTATTAATTTATTTACATATTTGGCTGCTCCCAAGTTAGGGGCATAAATATTTATAATTGTTTTACCTTCTTTTTGGATATACTCCTTTATTATGATATATGATATCATTCTTCATCTCTTTTTACATGTTTTAGTTTAAAATCTAGTTGTCCTGGGCGCCTGGGTGGCTCAGTTGGTTAAGTGACTGCCTTCGGCTCAGGTCATGATCCTGGAGTCCCTGAATCGAGTCCCACATCGGGCTCCCTGCTCAGCAGGGAGTCTGCTTCTCCCTCTGACCCTCCCCCCTCTCATGTGCTTGCTCTCTCTCATTCTCTCTCTCTCAAATAAATAAATAAAAAATCTTTAAATAAATAAATAAATAAATAAAATCTAGTTGTCCTAATATAGGGATGGGTACTCCAGCTTTCTTTTGATGTCCATTGTCATGGTAAATATTTCTTCACCCCCTCACTTTCAATCCAGAGGTGTCTTTGGGTCTAAAATGAGTCTCCTGTAAGTAACATATTTGCGGGTCTTGGTTTTTTATCCATTCTGATACCCTATGTCTTTTGATTGGAGCATTTAGTCCATTTACATTCAGGGTAATTATTGAAAGATATGGAAGGAACTAGAGGGTATTATGCTAAACAAAATGTTAGTCAGAGGAAGACAAATAGCATATGATGTCACTCCCATGTGGAATTTAAGAAACAAAAGAGATGAACATAGGGGAAGGGAAGGAAAAATAAAATAAATGAAAACAGAGATGGAGGCAAACCATAAGAGACTCTTAAATACAGGAAACAAACTAAGGGTTGCTGGAGGGGAAGTAGGTGGGACATTGGGTAATTAGGTGATGGGCATTAAGGAGGGCACTTGATGTAATGAGCACTGGGTGTTATATGCAATTGATGAATCACTAAATTCTACCCTTGTAACTAATTAAAAAAATATGAATTTAGTGCAATTGAATTATCTGTAAAGTCTCTGGTCCTGTAGATTATCTCTATTCCTTTCTATCCTTTGTTAGTTTTTGTCTCTCTTCCACTCAAAGGGTCCCCTTTAATATTTGTTGCAGGGCTGGTGTAGAGTTCAGGAACCCCTTTAGTTCTGTTTGTCTTGTTAACTCTTTATCTCTCCTCCTATTCTGAATGACAGCCTTGCTGGATAAAGTATTCTTGGTTGCATATTTTTCCCATTTAGCACGCTGAATATATCATGCCAGTCCTTTCTGGCCTGTCAGGTGTCTGTGGATAGGTCTTCTGCCAGCCTTATATACCTATCTTAAAGATACAAGCTTTATGTGCCTATCTTACAGGGCACAAGATAGGTTAAGGACTTTTTTCTGAGCTGCTTTCACCATTCTCTTTTTATCTTTGTACTTTGCAAGTTTCACTATAATATGTAATGGTGTTGACCTTTTTTTTTTTTTCTTTTTTTTTTTTGTTATTTTGACTGGAATTCTCTGTGCCTCTTGGAATTGAATGCCAGTTTCCTTCCCCAAATTAGGGAAGTTCTCAGCTATATTTGTTGAAATAAAGCTTCTGTCCACTTCTCATGCTCTTCTTCTTCTGGCACTCCTATGATACAAATATTTCACTTTATGCTGTGACTGTGTTCCCTCTCTCCCTTCGTGATCTAATAGTTTCTTTCCTTCTTCTTTTCAGCTTCATTATTTTCTTTAATTTTATCTCCTATAACACTATCTTCTCTGCTTCTTCAATCCTTATAGTGATTATATCCAGTCTTTTATCGTCTCAGTTTTAACATTTTTTTATATCAGCCTGACTAGGTCTTTTATCTCTGCAGGAAGGGTTTCTCTGCTGTCTTCTATGCTTTTTTCAAGTCCAGCTAGTAGTTTTATAACTGTTGATCTAAATTCTTGTTCAGATATATTGTTTATATATGCTTTAAGTAAGTCCCTGGCTGTGATATCTTCCTGACCTTTCTTTTGGGGAGAATTCCTCTATCTTGTCATTTTGGCTAAGTTTGTATCTTTTGCATATTATGAAAGCTTGTTATGTTTCCTGCATCTTGGAGTAATATTAAATTAAAAGGAGGTCATAGACTGTCCAGGGCCTGGCACTTTGTGATGTGTTTCTGTGTATGTTGCATGCACTCTACTGTTGCAGTTTGGCTTTTTTTCCCACTGGCTCATCCTCTGCAGAGTTCCTCCTTGTTTGCAGTGGGGAGTGTTTGGACCTTTATCTAGGTGTGCTTTGACTTCTTTGTTTAAAAATAGCCTGTAAAAAAAGAATGAATGAAAGAAAAAAAGAAAAGAAAAAAGCTTGATCCAAAAAGAAGAGAAAAGGAAAGGGAATGAAAAAAAATTAAGGAACTATAAGCCTGATTCCAAAGAAAAAGGAAAAAAAAGATGCCTGATCAAAAAAAAAAAAAAAAAAAAAAAGATACAAGAAATGAAAAGAACTAACAAACAAACAAAAAAACTATAATTGTAATTGAAAAGAAAAAAGAAAGAAAGAAAGAAAAATAATAAGAGGAAAGAAATACAGCCTTGTCTTATTTGGACCAGAACTGAATGGGATGCTGTGAGGGTCTGTATGATCAGTGGACTTGGTGCATGCTGTCTGTGTTGCTCTTCTGAGGGAGAGGCCTGCTGTAACTGGCTCAGAGTCAATCCTGCCCCAGTAAAAAAAGGACTTGCCAAGCACAGGGGGGCGGGGTTTGATGCAAAGCACCTTCCACCTTCACTGGGGGCCGCTGTGTTGCTCTCTGATGTCCTACCCTGTTGGAGGTGGGGGGGTGGGTAAAATCACCACCTCACCCTCTCATCCCTGGACAGTGGATCTCATACTCCCCGCTGTTCCAGAAGCCCTCACTGAAAAGCGAGGGCCATCAGCAACTTGGCGCCCAGCTCTCCTGCATTTATCTCTGGTGTGGCTGGGATTCAAAATTCCAAATCTTCAAGTAGCTGGTACCACTCAGATCTGCTCCTTCCTCTGTGTTAGAGGTTGCTGCGCTCTGACTAGTGTTTTTTGTTCCAGAAAAACAGTCCCCCGCTTGCTGGGTGTGCAGATTCTATGCTTTGGCAACACAATAAGCTGGGACCAGGTTGTTCAGCTTCTGCAAGTGCCTTTGTTTGCTGCTGCTGAAAGGCCATTTGCGGGTGACTGCAGGGTCTTTTGTCCTTGGAGAGGATATATATACCCTCTTCCAAATAAACTCCAGGAAGGGAATGATCTCTCCCTGTGTGGGCCCTGAGATCACTACACCACTTTGTGTGCGTTCTTGGGCCAGAACCTTCCTTTTTTCCAGGAGTGCATGCTACAGCAACTCTCCTGCAAAAGATGTGCACTTCCAAAAGCTCAGAGGTACACTCACTGTTTGCAAAAAACCTGCACCACTCAGTTACCCCAGCTCCCCAGTCTGTGGTCTGGAGAGGTTTTCTTCTTGTGCAAACCCAATGCTGCAATCTCTCAACTCCTCTCTCACTCTCTCCCTTTCCTCTTCCTGCAAAAATGGTTCCTTCCTCTCTGCAGCACGACTTTTTCTCCTCCATTTCACTTCTATGCACCTTGCACCCACCACATTGTCTCTCTCCAACCGTAGAAATCCTTCTTCAAATTCTCAGATCGATTTCCTGGGTGTTCCAAGTGATCTGACCTCACTACAGCTGTGTTCAAGGGACTAGGAAAACCCCAGGTCCCCCTACTTCTCTGCCATCTTAACTCTTCTAAGATCTAGTAGTTCCTATCCTTTCTTTTATTAAAGAGGTATATCATGTTGATTGATTTGGGAATGTTGAACCACACTTGAAGCCCAGGAATGAATCCTGCATGATTGTGGTGAATGATTTTTTTAAAAAAGATTTTATTTGTTTGAGAGAGAGAGAGAGAAACAGCATGAGAAGGGAGAGGGTCAGAGGGAGAAGCAGGCTCCCGCCGAGCAGGGAGCCCGATGTGGGACTCGATCTCAGGACTCTGGGATCATGACCCGAGCTGAAGGCAGTCGCTTAACCAACTGAGCCACCCAGGCGCCCCAAATGATTTTTTTTAATGTACTTTTGGATTCAGTCTGCTAATATTTTATTGAGAATTTTTGTGTCTATGTTCATCAGGGATATTAACCTATAGTTCTCTCTTTTAGTGGTTTTTGTATCAGTAATGCTGGCCTCAAAGAATGAGTTTGGAAGTTTTCCTTACATTTCTATTTTTTTTAATAGTTTGAGAAGAATACCTATTAACTCTTCTTTAAATGTTTGTTAGAATTCACCTGTCATCTGGCCCTGGACTTTGGTTTTTGGGGATATATTTTTTTAAGATTTTATTTATTTATTTGTCAGAGAGAGAGAGCACGTGCGTGCACAAGCAGGGGTAGTGGCAGGAAGAGGGAGAAGCAGGCAGAGGGAGAAGCAGGCTCCCTGCTGAGCAAGGAGCCCAATGAGGGACTTGATCCCAGGACCCAGGGATCATGACCTGAGCCAAAGGCAGACGCTTAACTGATTGAGCCACCCTGGCATCTCTGGGATAATTTTTATTACTGATTCAATTTGTTTGCTGGTTATTGGTCTGTTGAAATTTTCTCTTTCTTCCTGTTTCAGTTTGGTAGTTTATATGTTTCTAGGAACGTATCTGTTTCTTACAGGTTGTCCAATTTGATGGCATATAGTTTTCCATAATATCCTCATAATTGTGTTTTTGTGGTGTTGGCTATTATTCCTCCTCTCTCATTTGTGATTTTATTTATTTGGGTCCTTTCTCTTTTCTTTTTGCTAAGTCTGGCTAGGGGGTTATTAATTTTATTAATTTTGTCAGTGAACCAGCTCCTGGTTTCATTGAACTGTTCTATTGTTTCTTTAGTTTCTATATCATTTAATTCTGCTTGAATCTTTATTATTTCCCTCATTCTGTTGCCTTTAGGCTTCATTTGTTCTTCTTTTTCTAGTTTATCGAGGTGTAAGTTTAGGTTGTTTATTTGAGATTTTTCTTGCTTCTTGAGGTAGGTATGTATTGCTATATACTTCCCTCTTAGAACTGCTTTTGCTGTATCCCAAAACGTTTGGACCATTGTGGGTTCATTTTCATTTGTTTCCATGTATTTTTTTAGTCCTTTGATTTCTTTGTTGACCCCTTCATTGTTTTGTAGCATGTTGTTTAACCTCCTTGTATTTGGGTTTAGAGATTTCTCCTTGTGATTGATTTCTAGTTTCATTGTGTTATTGTCAGAAATGTGCGAGGTATGACATCAGTATTCTTTAATTGATTGAGACCTGTTTTATGACCTAATATGTCATCTACTCTGGAGAAAGTTCCATGTGCAATTGAAAGGAATGTGTATTTTGCTTTTTCAGGATGGAATGCTGTGACTATATCTGTTATATTCATGTGGTCCAGTGTATCAATCAAAGCTATTCCTTACTTGTTGATTTTCTGTTTAAATGATCTGTCCATTGGTTTTGAGAAAAAAGATGGCAGAGGAGTAGGGGACCCTATTCCAACTGGTCCCTGGAATTGAGCTGGATATCTACCAGACCACTCTGAACACCCACGAAATCAGCCTGAGATGTAAGAAAATAGATCTGGATTTCTAAACAGAATATTGCGGGTGGTTGGTTTCAGGTATGAAGCAGGGAGCTGTGATTCCGCAGGCAGATATTGGAGGAAAAATGGCAGCAGGAGGGAGCCTGGTCGTGAGGATCCTACACTACCAGTGAGCAACAGCCTTGCACGCTGGGGACGGGGCACAGACTCGCAGACCAGTAGTGACAGGGAAAGGACTTTAGGGCAGCCCCTGGGATGAAAACCCGGAGGTGTGGGGTCACACATAGGAACTGGGAGTGGCTGGCGGTTTTTGAAGCACAAAGGGCAGAGAAGTGCCCCACCTGGAGGCAGGACTAGGAGCACTGTGGAGGGGCGTGAAACCCAGGACGCTGCAGTTTATAGCAGCACAGACAGAAATGGAGATAGTGTGGCCTGGAGAGCGCACTGAAGAACAGACGGCAATCTCTCTGCTCTAAGGCAGAGGGTTGGAAACAGTCTCTTCTGCACTGACTCTGGGAAGAGATGCAGAAAGCTGCCAGGGAAAGCCACCAGAAAACAAAAGCCCCAAAAACCTGGTTCCCACTGAGCCCATACCCCGCCACAGGGGAACAGGGCAACTCTGCCCAAACAGGGTTGCCTGAGTAACAGCACGGCAGGCCCCTACCCAAGAAGACAGGCTCGGAAAATAAGAGGCCAGCAACCCTAAGGTCCCTAGAAAACAGGTGCATTTTGCTTGGGTTCTGGTCAATAATTTGGACTTTATACATTCCCTCAACCACTCATCAACAGAATGACTAGGAGGAGGAACCCCAAAAATAGAAAAGAGTCAGAGATTATGACTTATGCTGCAGATTTACAAATGGATGCAGATATAACCAAGATGTCGGAGATGGAATTAAGGCTAGCAATTGTGAAGACAATAGCTAGAATGGAGAAATCAATTAATGGCAACATAGAGGCTCTAAGGACAGAAATTAAAGTGGAATTGGCAGAAATTAAAAATACTATCAATGAGATCCAATCCAATCTAGATAACCTAACAGCTAGGGTAAGTGAGGCAGAAGAACGAATAAGTGACCTGGAAGACAATTTAATAGATAAAAAGGGAAAAAAGGAGGCCAGGGAAAAAGAACTCAGAACAAAGAAAATAGAATCAGAGAAATAAGTGATACCATGAAGCGTTCCAATGTCAGAATTATTGGAATCCCGGAGGGAGTGGAGAGAGAGAGGACTAGAAGATATATTTGAGCAAATCGTAGCTGAGAAATACCCTAATTTGGGGACTGAAACAAACGTTCATGTCCTAGAGACGGAGAGGACCCCTCCCAAGATCAAGGAAAACAGGCCAACACCCTGGCATGTAATAGTAAAACAAAAATCTTAGATCCAAGGAAACCATCTTAAGGGCAGTTAGGGGGAAGAGATTCCTTACGTACAGAGGGAGGAACATCAGAATAATGTCAGACCTATCCACAGAGACCTGGCAAGCCAGAAAGCCTGGCAAGACATATTCAGAGTACTAAACGAGAAGAACATGCAGCCAAGAATACTTTATCCGGCAAGGCTGTCATTTAGAATGGATGGAGAGATGCAGAGCTTCCAAGGCTGGCAGAAACTGAAAGAATATGTGACCACTAAGCCGGCCCCGCAAGAAATATTAAGGGGGGTTCTATAAAAGGAGAAAGACTCCAAGAGTGATATACAACAGAAATTTACAGGGAGAATCTATAAAAACAACATCTTCACAGACAACATGATGACAGTTAATTCATATCTTTCAATAATCACTCTCAACGTGAATGGCCTAAATGCTCCCATAAAACAGCACAGGGTTGCACATTGGATAAAAAGACAGGACCCATCCATATGCTGTCTACAAGAGACTGATTTCGAACCTAAAGATACAGCCAGACTGAAAGTGAAGGGATGGAGATCCATCTTCCATGCCAGCGGACCTCAAAAGAAAGCTGGGGTAGCAATTCTTATATCAGACAAATTAGATTTTAAACTAAAGTCTATAGTTAGAGACACAGAAGGACGCTATATCATTCTTAAAGTGTCTATCCAACAAGAAGATCTAACAATTATAAATACCTATGCCCCAAACATGAGAGCACCATCTATATAAGCCAACTGTTCACCAAAATAAAGAGTCATATTGATAACAATACGTTAATTGTAGGAAACCTCAATAATCCACTCTCAGCAACAGACAGATCATCTAAGCAGAAAATAAACAAGCGAACAAGAGCTTTGAATGATACACTGGACCAGATGGACCTCATAGATATATACAGAACATTCCACTCTAAAACAACAGAATACTCATTCTTCTCGAGTGCACATGGAACTTTCTCCAGAAGAGACCACATACTGGGTCACAAATCAGGTCTCAACTGATACCAAAAGTTTGAGATTATTTCCTGCATATTCTCAGACCATAATGCTTTAAAACTGGAACTCAATCACAAGAAAAAATTTGGCAGAAATTCAAACACGTAGAAGCTAAAGACCAGTCTGCTCAAGAATGTTTGGGTCAACCAAGAAATCAAAGAAGAACTTAAACAATTCATGGAAATCAATGAGAACGAAAACACATCAGTCCAAAACCTATGGGATACTGCAAAGGTGGTCCTAAGGGGGAAATACATAGCCATCTAAGCCTCACTGAAAAAAATAGAAAAATCCCAAATTCACCAACTAATTCTACACTTTAAAGAACTCGAGAAAAAGCAACAAACGATGCCTAAGTCACACATTAGAAGAGAAATAATTAAGATTAAAGCAGAGATCAATGAATTAGAAACCAGAAACATAGTAGATCAGATCAATGAAACTAGAAGCTGGTTCTTTGAAAGAATTAATAAGATCGATAAACCACTCGCCAGACTTATCCAAAAGAAAAGAGAAAGGAGGGGCACCTGGGTGGCTCAGTCGTTAAGCGTCTGCCTTCGGCTCAGGTCATGATCCCAGGGTCCTAGGATTTAGCCCCGCATCGGGCTCCCTGCTCGGCGGGAAGCCTGCTTCTCCCTCTCCCACTCCCCCTGCTGGTGTTCCCTCTCTCGCTGTGTCTCTCTCTGTCAAATAAACAAATAAAATCTTTAAAAAAAATAAAAAGAAAAGAGAAAGGACCCAAATTTTTAAAATTATGAATGAAAAGGGAGAGATCACGACTAACACCAAGGAAATAGAAACAATTCTTAGAAATTATTATCAACAACTATATGCCAATAAACTGAGCAATCTGGATGAAATGGAGGCCTTCCTAGAAACGTATAAACTGCCAAGACTGAAACAGGAGGATATTGACAACCTGAATAGGCTAATAACCAGTAAGGAGATTGAAGCAGTGATCAAAAACCTCACAAAAAACAAGAGTCCAGGGCCTGATTGATTCCCTGGGAAATTCTACCAAACATTCAAGGAAGAAATAATACCTATTCTACTGAAGCTGTTTCAAAAATAGAAACAGAAGGAAAACTTCCAAACTCATTCTATGAGGCCAGCATTACCTTAATCCCCAAACCAGGCAAAGACCCCATCAAAAAGGAGAATTTCAGACCGATATCCCTGATGAATATGGATTCCAAAATCCTCAACAAAATCCTAGCTAATAGGATCCAACAATACATTAAAAGGATCATTCACCACGACCAAGTGGGATTTATACCCGGGATGCAAGAGTTGTTCAACATTCGCAAATCAATCAGTGTGATAGAACACATTAATAAGAGGAGGGAGAAGAACCATGCAGCTTCTCAATTGATGCAGAAAAAGCATTTGACCAAATACAATGTCCTTTCCTGATTAAAACTCTTCAGAGTATAGGGATAGAGGGAACATTCCTCAAGTTCATAAAATCCATCCATGAAAAACCCACAGGGATCCTCAATGGGGAAAAGCTGAGAGCCTTTCCCTTAAGATCAGGAACACGTCAAGGATGCCCACTCTCACCACTATTGTTCAACATAGCACTAGAAGTCCTAGCAACAGCAATCAATCAACAAAAAGAAATAAAAGGTATTCAAATTGGCAAAGAAGTCAAACTCTCTCTCTTCGCAGATGACATGATACTTTATGTGGAAAACCCAAACGACTCCCCCCAAATTACTACAACTCATACAGCAATTAAGTAATGTGGCAGGATACAAAATTAGTGCACAAAAATCAGTTGCTTTCTTATACACTAACAACGCAACCCTAGAAAGGGAAATTAGAAAAACAATTCCATTTACAATAGCCCCCAAAACCATAAGATATCTCGGAATAAACCTAATGAAAGAGGTAAAGGATCTATACTCTAGGAACTACAGAACACTCATGAAAGAAATTGAAGAAGACACAAAAAGATGGAAAAATATTCCATGCCCATGGATCAGAAGAATAAACATTGTTAAAATATCTATGCTACCCAGAGCAATCTATAGCTTCAATGCCATCCTGATCAAAATTCCAATGACATTTTTCAAAGTGCTGGAACAAACAGTCCTAAAATTTGTATGGAATCAGAAAAGACCCAGAATCGCCAAGGAAATGTTGAAAAAGATAACAAAGCTGGGGGCATCATCTTGCCTGATTTCAAGCTATATTACAAAGCTGTGATCACCAAGACAGCATGGTACTGGCACAAAAACAGAGATATAGACCAATGGAACAGAATAGAGAACCCAGATATGGGCCCTCAACTCTATGGTCAAATAATCTTTGACAAAGCAGGAAGAAACATGCAATGGAAAAAAGACAGTCTCTTCAATGAATGGTGCTGGGAAAATTGGACAGCTATATACAGAAGAATAAAGCTGGACCATTCTCTTACACCATACTCAAAGATAAACTCAAAATGGATGAAAGACCTCAGTGTGAGAGAGGAATCCATCAAAATCCTAGAGGGGAACAGTAGAGGAGACATAGGCAGCAACCTCTTTGACATCGACCACAGCAACTTCTTTCAAGACACGTCCCCAAAGGCAAGGAAAACAAAAGCAAAAATGAAATTTTGGGACTTCATCAAGATAAAAAGCTTCTGCACAGCAACAGAAACAGTCAACAAAACAAAGAGGCAACCCATGGAATGGGAGAAAATTTTTGCAAATGACACTAAAAAGGGCTGATATCCAAGATATATAAAGAACTTCTCAAACTCAAAACCCCAAAAACAAATAAGTCAAAAAATGGGCAGAAGATATGAAAAGACACTTCTCTGAAGAAGACATACAAATGGCTAACAGACACATGAAAGAATGTTCATCATCATTAGCCATCAGGGAAATTCAAATCAAAACCACATTGAGATACCACCTTACACCAGTTAGAATGGCAGAAATTGACAAGGCAAGAAACAACAAATGTTGGAGAGGTTGTGGAGAAAGGGGAACCCTCTTATACTGTTGGTGGGAATGCAAGTTGGTACAGCCACTTTGGAAAACAGTGTGGAGGTTCCTCAAAAATTTAAAAATAGAGCTACCCTATGACCCAACAATTGCACTATTGGGTATTTACCCCAAACACACAGATATAGTGAAAACAACGGCCATATCCACCCCAATGTTCAAAGCAGCAATGTCTGCAATAGCCAAACTGTGGAAAGAGCCAAGATGCCCTTCAACAGATGAATGAATAAAGAAGATGTGGTCCATATATACAATGGAATATTACTCAGCCATCAGAAAGGATGAATACCCAACTTTTACATCAACATGGATGGGACTGGAGGAGATTATGCTAAGTGAAATAAGTGAAGCAGAGAAAGTCATTTATCATATGGTTTCACTTATTTGTGGAACATAAGGAATAGCATGGAGGACATTAGGAGATGGAAGGGACAAATGAAGAGGGGGGACATCGGAAGGAGATATGAACCATGAAAGACTATGGACTCTGAGAAACAAATAGGGTTTTAGAGGGGAGGGGGGATTGGTTAGCCCGGTGATGGGTATTAAGGAGGGCACGTACTGCATGGAGCACTGGGTGTTATACGAAAACAATGGATCGTGGATCACCACATCAAAAACTAATGATGTATTGTGTGGTGACATAACATAATAAAATTTGAAAAAATAAGAAAATAAAAGAAAAGTACTTACCATGTATAAGATACCTTAAAAAAAAACAAACAACAATCTTAAAAAAAAAAAAAAAATATCTGTCCATTGATGTAAGTGGGGTGTTAACATCCCTTTCTATTATTGTAATACAATCAATGAGTTCCTTTATGTTTGTTATTAATTATTTTATATATTAGGGTGTTTCCACGTTGGGTACATAAATATTTATAATTGTTATATGTTCTTGTTGGATTGTCCCCTTTATGATTATATAGTGTCCTTTTTTGTCCCTTGTTACAGTCTTTGTTTAAATATTTACCTTGTGTGATATAAGTATTAGTACTCTGGCTTTTTTTTATGATTTTATTTTTATTTTATTATTTGAGGGAGAGAGAGCGAGTGTGAGCACGAGCAGGGGGAGGGACAGAGGGTCAAGCAGACTCTTAGCTGAGCCAGGAGCCTGATGTGGGACTCGATCCCAGGAGATCATGACCTGAGCCGAAGGCAGATGCTTAACAAACTGAGCTACCCAGGCTCCCCTACTCTGGCTTTCTTTTGACATCCATTTGCATGGTAGATGTTTTCTCATCCCCTCAGCTTCAATCTTCAGGTGTCTTTGGGTCTAAAATGAGGCTCTTGTAGGCAGCATATAAATGGTATTGCTTTTTATCCATTCTGATACCCTATGTCTTTTGATGGGATCATTTGGTTTGCATTCAGAGTAATTATTGATAGCTATGTATTTATTGTCATTCTATTACTTGTTTTGCCATTGTTTCTGGAGATTTTCTCCAATTCTTTCTTCTGTTTGTCATTTTTCCTCTCTCATTTGTACTCAATGAGTCCTCTTTAATATATCTTGCAGGGTGGTGTTGTGGTCACGAATTCCTTTAGTTTTTTTTTTTTTTTTTTTTTTTCTTTTTTGTCTGGGAAATTCTTTCTCTCTCCTATTCTGAATGATAGCCTTGGTGGGTAGAGTATTCTTGACTGTAGGTTTTTCACATTTAGCCCTTTGAATATATCATGCCACTTTCTTCTGCCTTGCTGTATTTCTGTTGAGAAATCTCCAGCTAGCCTTATGTGTCTTCCACTGTAAGATAAGCACTTCTTTTTTCTTGCTGGTTTTAAGATTTTTTTCTTTATCACTATACATTGTAAATTTAACAATGATATGTCTTGGTGTTGGCCTGCTTTTCTTGATTTTAATGGGAGCTCTCTGTGCCTCTTGGATCTGGATGTCTGTTTCTTTCCCCATATTAGGGAAGTTTTCAGGTATTATTTCTTTAACTAAATTTTCTGCCCACTTTCCTCTCTTCTTCTGGGACTCCTATTACATTTGATGGAGTCACTGAGTTTCCTAAGTCTATTCTCATGTTGCATAATTTTTCTTTTTCTCTTTTGTTCAGTTTTGTTATTTTGTATCATTTTGTCTTCTAGGTCACTGATTCCTTCCTCTGCTTCATCCAGCCTGCTGTTTATTGTATCTAGTGTGTTTCTAATCTCATCTATTGCACACTGTGATTGATTCATTTTATTTTTATATTTATGTTTTAAACATTTTATTTATTTATTTGAGACAGAGAGAGAGAGCACACAAGCAGGGGGAAGGGGCAGAGGGAGAGGGACAAACAGACTGCTGAGCACAGAGCCCAACATGGGGCTCAATGCCAGGACCCTGGGATCATGATCTGAGCCAAATGCAGATGCTTAACCAACTGAGCAACCCAGGCACCTGAGTGATTCTTTTTTAATTCTTTTATCTCTGTCATAAGCCTCTCCCCTGATGTCTTTTAATCTTTTCTCAAACCCAGTGAGTATCTTTATGATTGTTGCTTTAAATTCTCCATCAAGCATGCTACTTATATCTGTTTTGCTTAGATCTCTGTCTGTGGCCTTATCTTCTTTCATTTGGGATAAATTCCTCCATCTTTGCATTTTGTCTCAGTCTCTGCCTTCCTTTGTGTGTAATGAAATCCAGTTATGTCTCCTGCTCCTGAAAGTCATGGCCTTTTGAAGAAGAGATCATGTAGTGTCCAGGGCCTGGCAGTTCAAGGAGTATCTCTGGTGTGTGTTGTGTGTTTTCTGCTGTTGTTTGGATGCTCTCTCCTTCAGGCCAGTCATGTGCAGAGGCTCTCCTTGCCTGCTGTGGCTAGTGTTTGGTCCCTGGCCTGAATGTAGTGAGTTTTAACTAGGTGTGCTCTGGTCTGTTTGTGAAATGTAACCTGTTATTACCTCCACTGGAACTGAGGACCTGTAGAACTCTGGTTGGGAGACTTGATGTAGCTGGGTTTTGTGCTGTTCTTGTGGGGGAGGGGTCTGCTTAACTGTGACTGAAGCAAGCTTGACTGAGAAGGACAGTCCCACCAGAACGTAGGGGTGTGAGACCTCTTGTATGCCCATTAGGCAACCAGTGTCAGCACTGTGCTGCTTCCTGCAGGTGGCTCTGTTTTTATGCTGAGGGATGGGGGAAGAAAATGGTACCAGCCCACTCCTTTGTTCCTGGAGAGGTGTCTCTGTAAATGCTGCTTCTCAGAGACATGCTCCAAGAATAGTGAATCATCTCCCCACTGTGTGCCCCAAGTGCTCTCAATATTGATGTTTCCACACTGTCTGCCCCTAGGTTGTCTGATTTCTCTTCAGGACCAGCACAGTGCCCTCTGGGCTCTACCCCAGGCAAGCCAGTTGACCTTTCAAACTCCTGGCTTTAAGCCCCACTGGTTGCAAGAAGTCACAAAATTAATCCCTCTCATTTTCCAAGCCAGTCACTGTGGGGAGATGTTATCCCTGTGCATTCCCCTGTGTGTTCTTCCCTCTCTTGTTCTTCTCCAAGACCACAGCTCCCTCCTCTCTGCAGCACCTACAGTCCTCTTCCCCCTAAACCACATCTCTACACCTCTTACCTTCTTCAATGTGGCCTCTTCTCTCCCTTTAGTTGTGGAGTTTGTTCTCATTCTTTAGGTCTATTTCTTGGGTTTTTAGGATCATTTGGCAGCTATGTAGTTGTATTCATGGGACAAGGCAAGCTTAGGGTCCCCCTCGCTCTGCCATCATCTTCCTTTTAGTCAAGATGTATCTGAAGACATACCAATTTTAATTAAACCAAAAAACTTAAAGAAGCTTTCATTTACTAAATATTTATCCTAGATCCCTTGAACTTGAAAACCATTTGGTTTAAGTTTTTATATTTTTGAGTGTTTTACAATACTTGATTTGATAAGTGCCCGTTTTTTTAAGACAACTAGAGCTATTTTACAAATTATTTTGGCAATATCATTTAGAGGTAGAAAAATATAACACATTTACAACATACATGCATACATAGACATACTTATACAGACAGATACAAACAGAGATTTTAGCTTTTGTATTAGAATTTATCCATGAGGGAGATTTAATAATGCAGTACTCAGTAGTTTATAAAATAAGTGTTGGATACAAACTATGCTTCTGTAAGTTGAAACAAATTGAGGTTATCTTTTCAGATGACTAAAGCTTTTTATTAATATTTGTGGAGAGGACACTTAAGATTTTTAATTCATTTAATTTCCAAATAGCTTTTTCCCTTTTTTCTGATAAGAATTACTTCCCTGAGGTTTGAATTTCAAAGGTATGGCTGAGATAGAAGTCCCTAGAGAAAAACAGCTAGAACATTTACAACTCAGAGGAAAAGGAAAAAAAAAATCAAGTTCTTCAAAGAAGGGCTTTTGTTTCCTAAATCCAGATGTATGACCCAGTGGAGGCAAGAGACTTCCTCATAGAGGGTGCAAAGGATACCACCCTCCCAAAATCCAGAACCACTACCAATATAACTAAAAGAAAGACTTAGGTAATTCCCCTAAGGACTGGCAATAATTGGTAGGACTCTAGCAATGGAGTTCAACCATTTTTGTCCCGCCATATTGAGCCAGAAATGGGTTGCCACTCTCATCTTTATCCAGCCATATTTTGGGGCTCCCAACCTGATGGTTGGCAAGCCATGTTCTCAGCACACACCAGTTGTCACTAGAAGACAAAGGATCAATAATCAATCGCTCTGGATTGTTAAGGAGGGGACTACATTAAATTTTACCTTTCTTTCTCGACTTTCATTGAGCAATTTGGGACAGCTGACTTTGGTAAGAATTCTCAGAACCTTGGCTGTCTTCTCCCACTTTTCCCAGGATTTCATCTGTAGCCTCTGTAGTAAGTGGAGTTTAAAGTAGAGAGAGTGTAGCTCTGGTGTCTACCAGAATCTGGCAAGATTTCCCATCAATTTTAATTTTAGTTTCCCCTTGGCTGTTTAAGGGAATAACTGGTAAAAAATTATAGAAGAATCCCTTGGAGTCCCATAAGTCCTCAGATGGGCCTATATGGGGGCCCTCCTCATAGGGTACTATAAGTGTGCCCTCTGTAAGGCCACTAAGTTAATGGACTTTTGTTTACAGTTTACACTCCATTCAGAGTGGAATGACAACTCAGACACAGGATTAGTAGAATGAGTACTCAAATGAAGGATAGAGGGGAAGAGTAGGAGTTACATCAGTCTTACAGTTTTTGTTTTGGGTACCTCTTGTATCTTTAATTCTTCATTAGCCTTTTGCAACGAATCTTTCAATGAAACTATTTTGGAATTTTGAAAGCTTTGGGGGCTCATGCATGTCAATTAAAATAGCTATTGAACATTATATCAAAAACTAATGCTGTACTATATGTTAGCTAATTGAATTTAAATAAAAAAATAAAATAGCTATTCCATTCTGTTTATTTAACTTAACAATTCTTAACAATCTTATCTAATTGGAACATTCTCATAGCGGCTATTTTAATTCTAGGTTGTCTTTAGTAAGATTGGTTTATGCATGTGAGGAGAGAGCCAGTGGAGTTCCTAAAAGTGGGGTCACTCTTACAAGCATTTAAAAGACTAGGACTCCATTTTTTGAGTTTTCCTAAGAGCAAAGAAAAAAATCCTAGATAGCCTAAGACATGTGCTTAGGGTTTGGACTTGGTTTTGTTTGACAGTGTGATTTTCATGGGATAATTATTTTTCCTGGTGGATAGTCTGCCCTATTTGTCCAACATGTGACCAGGTGTCTCTTTTTGCATGGAATTTTCTTGTGGGTGGTGAGCAACATACTGTGAAATTTGATCATCTGTGACCATCTTATTCTTACATGAGAGTTTTGTGCTTCAGAGACAATTGTCTCTCATATAAAGGTCGTGAGCACTCAAGCAGCATTTAGGTGCTCAAACTATGCCCACCGATTTTACTTTTAGGATTGCTCTCAGGAAAAAATACACAAGTTTAAGTCTAAATTAAGGCATTCTAAGTCAGAAACCAAGCACATTCTAATTCAGAAGCTAAATGCATTCTAATTCAGCAACTGAATACATTCTAATTCAGAAACCAAGTGAGTATCACCAGAAGGACAATTCGTCCTTTCCAAATCTTGAATAAAGTCAGAGAGCTCAACCAAAAGGAGAGAGCTCAAAATCTAAGAGGAGTCTCACCATGCCAGAAGCAGAAGGCTACTCACATAATCCTTGAGCACAAAGGCTCACTGCAGGAACCTCACTCAATTCCAAGGGTCATCATCACTCCAGGGGTCGTATCCTTCTGATCCTATTTCTAACACCATGAATGTCTAATACCAGGTAAACAGAGTCAAGTTCAAATTACTGGAAATTGAGCTCAAGGATAGCAAAGGGTTTGCAATTTGGGAAATGCATGCTGTAGCAAGCTATAGGCAAGTATGTTGAGGGTTTTGTGCAGGCTGTATTTATGGGCAAGGAGTGCAAAAAATAGGAGTAAGTTCATCCAGAGTCCAGGCAGTAAGTTCACTGGCCTGAGGATTGGGAAAGATTTTTGGGGGATGTTCACTGGTCAGGAGATAAGTCTTGGTCTTCTATAAATTAAGCATTTAAGGGAAATTAGTATATTAGTTCTTAAGTTCCATTTTTCTGAAGGCACATGCATGAGATCTTTCTTTTCATATTCTCTAGTTCCATTTTAGGTTACAATCCTTTCACAAGAGTAATTTATTCTTTGAGTACTTTTTCAGCCCCATATTATAATTCTCTCCTTTTGGGACTCCAATCACTTAAATGTTAGATATTTTGTTATAATTCTTCATGTCTCTGAGGCTCTATAATTTTTGTTGTTGTTTATTTTCTCTCTGTTCTTCTCTGTTTAGATTGAGTAATTTCTAATGTTCTATTGTCCAGATTTTATTTCCCTCTTCCCTCTTTAATCTGCAATGGACCCAATCCAGTGAGCTTTTTATTTCAATTATTTTATTTTTCAGTTCTAAGATTTCCATTTGATTATCTTTATATCTTCTATTTCTTTCCTGAGATCTTTATTTCTTTGATGAGACTATTTCAACTTGTTTCAAGTGTCTTCATAATTGTTTATGAAGCATTTCTACATATCTGCTTTAAAATATTTGTCAGATTATTCTCATTTCTCTGTCTTCTTGCTATTGTTATCTATTAGTTATCTTTTCAAATTCTGGTTGATAATTTCCTGGTCTTCTTATGATGAGTGATTTTCAATTTTAATCTTGTCATTTTTGCATTATGTTATGAGAATTTGGATCTTAGTTAAACCTCCTGTTTTAACTTTTTTTGACGCTGCTCTACCAGGTAAGTGGGGGAACTATCTCATTATATTTATGTGGAGGTAGAAGTACAGGTTCTACTCTCAGCTTCTGTTGACACCAAATGGGGAGTTCTCTTCATTATTGCTGGGCAGAGGTGGGAGTTCTGGCTCCCTGCATGGTTTCTAGTGACAAGGTGGTGGAGGGATGGGGTTTGTTACTGGATGTGGATGAAAGTTCTGCTCCCTATTTGGCCTTCTCTGATGCCAAATTGATAGGGGTGTTAGGGCTTCTGGTTACAGTCTTGCAAGAGTGGAAGTCTAGGCTACTCCCTTGGCCTTTGCTTGCAAGTGTTGGAGTGGTCCCATAGTATTATGTGTGGTGTTTGACTGGACTAAAGCTGTTGTTGTTGTTTTTTTTTTTTTTTTTAAAGATTTTATTTATTTATTTGAGAGAGAGAATGAGATAGAGAGAGAGCATGAGAGGGGGGAGGGTCAGAGGGAGAAGCAGACTCCCTGCTGAGCAGGGAGCCCGATGCGGGACTCGATCCTGGGACTCCAGGATCATGACCTGAGCCGAAGGCAGTTGCTTAACCAACTGAGCCACCCAGGCGCCCAAAGCTGTTGTTTTTAAAACGTATTATTGTCTTGCTAGGGTATCCGTTCCTTGTTCTTCGTTTAGAGAGGACAGGATTTTGTCAGGGGTTTTATTGGCTGTATGCATTGACATTTCTGAAACGCTACTTTATTCAGATCAAGTTTGGGCTATATGAGGCCAAATGAAAACCCAGGGAACTCACTGCCATACTGTCCTTCACCTCCCAAGGTCCCTAACTATTCTGCCTTCTTCTCTTCACCCCTCAGTGTCTTTTTTTGTTTGTTTCATATATAATATTCAGGATATTTTGTTATACTGAATAGGAGAAATAGGAAAAAAAAGTATTATACATCTATCCAGAAGCAGAAAATATAGCACAAGATTTAAAAATCCATTCTATCCCTGAGAGGGAGTTAAGATGGTGGAGGAGTATGGGACCCTAAGTTTTTCTGGTCCCTCAAATATAGCTAGAGAGTTATCAAATGATTCTGAACATCTGAGAAATCAGTCAGAGATCTGAGAAAAGAAATGCTGCAACTGTACAAGTACAAAAGCGACCATTTTTTGGAAGGTAGGAGGTGCGGAGACTTGAATCTGGGGTGGTATAACTGAGGATACAGCAGAGGGAAGGGAGCCTGCTTAAGGAGGCTACCACAAAGTATTATAAGCAATGGAACATAAAATCAGAACTTTTAGAAGTCTGCTACTGTGGGGTACGTCCCTGGCTTAAAGGTGCTCAGGTGGTGAAGTGGGGTGGAATTCTAGGTGTGACTGTGTGGTTTGAGGATCCCTGGGGTCCCAAGAAGAATGGGGTTGCCTGAGTGCAGCAGAGTTCCCAGGCACAAGCGTGGGGAAGCTGGCTGAAAACAGTCTAGGTGACGGCTTTCAGCTCTTTGTTGCCATAAACTGCAAACCGCTGCATTGTTGAGTGACTGCTTTCCTGGCAGGGGTCCAGCCAAAGGCAAAAGCATAGCGAGACCCCACCCCCCCCAGGGAGGAACACTGCATGTCTGTGCCATAGGAATCCAGAAAATTTGGAGTTTTGAAATTCAGTTGCATGCCTGAGATAAAAATGCTTGGTCACAGGCTAGGTGAACAGAGTTTTTACAGAAACCCAGGAACACAAGAGTGATTGACTGCTTTTTTGAGGGCTCACCAAAGAGAGGGGGGCAGGAACATTCAACTCCTGGGCTAGAGAGTGGGGCGCCACCATATTGATCCCACCCATTGGTGCTGAAAATTTTCAGGTAGCAAAACAGTGCTAAATAGTAGAATCCTGAACCACATACACCAAGCCCTGGTGTATTTCCATTTCCACTAGGGCAAGTGCACCTGAGAATTAGCACAACAGGCTCCTTCCCCCAGAAGGCCGACATGAGTAACTGCCTTGCACCAAATTTACTGATCATAGAGCACTGCAAAACTTCAGCTCTTGTGGAAAACAAGATACGGCATTCATTGTTTGTTTTTTTATTCTTTAGGCTTTCAGTATTATTTTTTAAGTTATTTTCTTATTTTTTCAATTCCTTTAGTATTTTTAAATTTTTATATATGTGTTAAATATGTGTGTGTGTGTATATATATATATATATTTTTTTTTCCCTTTCATTGTATTTTATTTTATTTTTGTATATATATGTTTTTCTTTCTTTCTTATTGTAGGATCTAGTTTCTTGTAACAGGTAGACCAAAACACACCCAGGCTCAAGTTCTCCGTTTTGTTCTGTTTCTTGTTTGTTCTTTTCTTGTTTCATTTTGTGGTTTGTTTTGTTTTGTTTTTCTGTTGTTATTCTTGTTATTGTTTTTTTTTTTTTTTCATTCTTTTTTCTATTCTATTTTGGACAAAATGACCAGATGGAGAAATTCACCCCAAAAGAAAGAACAGGAGGTAGTACTCACTGCCAGGTATTTAATCAATACGGATATAAGTAAGATGTCTGAACTAGAATTTAAAACAATAATTATAATGATACTAGCTGGGCTTGAAAAAAGTATAGAAAACACTAGAGAATCCCTGAGTGTAGAAATAAAATAACTAATATCTAGTCAGGCCAAAATTAAAAATGCTATTACTGAGATGCAGTCCCAAATGGAGGCTATAAAATTGAGGACAAACAAGGCAGAAGAGCAAGTCAGTGATATAGAATATAAAATGATGGAAAATAAGGAAACTGAAAAGAAGAGAGAAAGAAAACTACTGGATCGTGAAGGGAGACTTCAAGAACTCAGTGATTCCTTAAAGTGAAATGCTATCCGGATAATAGGGGTTCCAGAGGATGATGAGTGGGAGAGAAGGGCAGAAGGTTTATTGGAACAAATTATAGCTTCCTTCTTCTGGGGAAGGAAACAGGCATTCAAATCCAGGAGGCACGGAGAACCCCTCTCAAGGTCAAAACCTTGACATAAAATAGTGAAACTTGCAGATTTCAAAGATAAAGAGAAAATCCTGAAAGCAGCTCGGGACAAGAGTTCCTTAACCTACAAGGGTAAACATGTAAGGCTGGCAGCAGACCTGTCCACAGAGACCTGATAGGCCAGAAAGGACTAGCATGATATATTCAAAGTGCTAAATGGGAAAAATATGGAGCCAACAATACTTTATCCAGCAAGGCTGTCATTCAGAATAGAAAGAGAGATAAACAGTTTCCAGGACAAAGAAAAAATATTGGAATTTGTGAACACTACACCAGTGTTGCAAGAAATATTAAAGGGGATCCTTTGAGCAGAGAGCCCAAAAGTAACAAAGACCAGAAAGGAACAGAGACAATCAACAGGAATAGTGACTTTACAAGTAATACAATGTCACTAAATTCATATTTTTCAATAATTACTCTGAATATAAGTGGACTAAATGCTCAAATCAAAATACATAGGGTATCAGAATGGATTAAAAAAATGACTCATCGATATGCTGTTTATAAGAGACTCATTTTAGAGCTGAAGACACCTCCAGATTGAAAGTGAGGGGCAGAGAACCATTTATCATGCCAATGGACATCAAAAGAAAGCTGGAGTAGCCATCCGTATATCAGACAAACTAGATTTTAAACCAAGGACTGTTATGAGAGATGAAGAAGGACACTATATCATAAAAAAGGAGTCTATCCAAAAAGAAGATTTAACATTTTAAATATTTATGCCCCCAGCTTAGGAACAGCCAAATATATAAATCAATTAACAAAATTAAAGAAACTCATTGATAATACAATAATAGCAGGGGACTTTAACACACCACTCTCATCAAGGGACAGATGACCTAAGCAGAAGATCAACAAGGGAACTAGGACTTCAGTTGACACACTGGACCAGATGGACTTAACAAATATATTCAGAGCATTGCATCCTAAAACAGCAGAATACACATCTTTCTTGAGTGCACATGAGACGTTCTCCAGAATAGGTCATATACTAGGTCACAAATCAGGTATCCACCAGTACAAAAAGACTGAGATTATACCATACATATTTTCAGACCACAATGCTATAAAACTTGAAGTTAACCACGAGAAAAAATTTGGAAGGACAACAAATATATGGAGAGCAAAGTACATACTATTAAAGAATAAATGGATCAACCAGGAAATTAAGGAAGAATTAAAAAATATATGGAAGCAAATGAAAATGAAAATACAGCAGTTCAAAACCTTTGGGATGCAACAAAGGTGGTCCTAAGAGGGAAGTATATAGCAATAAAGTCCTTCCTCAAGAAACAAGAAAAGTCTGAAATACACAACCTAACCTTACGCCAAAAGGAGCTGGAAAAAAAGAACAGCAAATGGAGCCTAAATCCACCAGAAGAGAAATAATAAAGATTAGAGCAGAAATCAATGATATAGAAATTAAAAAAAAACCAAAAAAACAAAAACAGTAGAACAGATCAATGAAACTAGGAGCTGCTTCTTAGAATTAATAAGGTAAATATACCCTTAGCCAGATTTATCAAAAAGAAAAGAGAAAAGATCTAAGTAAATAAAAGCATGAATGAAAGAAAAGAGATCACAACCAACAGCAAAGAAATATAAATAATTCTAAGAGAATATTATGAGCAATTATATGCCAACAAATTAGGCAATCTGGAAGAAATGGATGCATTCCTAGAAACATATAAACTACCAAAACTGAAACAGGAAGAAATAGAAAACCTAAACAGACCCATCCCCAGCAAAGAAATTGAATCAGCAATCAAAAATCTCCCCACAAATAAGAGTTCAGGGCCGGATAGCTCCCCAAGGGATTTCTACCAAACATTTAAAGAAGAATTAATGCCTATTCTTATGAAATGGTTTCAAAAAATAGAAAGGGAAGGAAAACTTTCAAAATCATTCTATGAGGCCAGCATTACCTTGAACCCAAAACCAAAGACCCCACTAAAAAGGTGAATTACAGACCAATATCCCTGATGAACATGGATGTAAATATTCTCACCAAGATACTACCTAATAGGATCCAACAGTGCATTCATGGTATTATTCACCATGACCAAGTGGGATTTATTCCTGGGCTGCAAGGGTGGTTCAACATCCACAAATCAATCAATGTGATATAACACATTTATTAAAAAAAAAAAAAAAAGACAAGAACCATATGATTTTCTCAATAGATGCAGAAAAAGCATTTGACAAAATACAGCATACTTTCTTGGTAAAAATCTCCACTGTGTAAGGATAGAGGGAACATACTTCACTATCATTAGAGCTATATAGGCAAAACCCATTGCAATTATCATCCTCTACCTGGAAAAACTGAGAGCTTTTCCCCTAAGGTCAGGAACATGACAGGGATGTCCACTCTCTACACTGTTGTTCAACATAGTACTGGAAGTTCTAGCTTCAGAAATCAGACAACAAAAGAAATAAAAGACATCCAAGTTGGCAAGGAAGTCATACTTTCATTCTTCGTAGATGACATGATATCCTATGTAGAAAACCTGAAAGACTCCACCCAAATATTGCTAGAACTGATACAGGAATTTAGGAAAGTGGCAGGATATAAAATCAATGCACAGAAGTCAGTTCTAGTTCTATACCCAAACAATAAGGCAGAAAAAAATCAAGGAATTGATCCAATTTGCAATTGCATCAAAACCCAAACATACTTAAGAATAAACCTAACCAAAGAGGTAAAGGATCTGTACTCTGAAAACTATAGAACACTTATGAAGGAAATTGAGGAAGGCATAAAGAAATGGAAAAGCACTCCATGTTCATGGATTGGAAGAACAAATATTGTTAAAATATCTGTGCTACTCACAGCAATCTACACATTCAATGCAATCCCTATCAAAATACCACCAGCATTTTTCACAGAGATGGAACAAAAAACTTTTCTTTAAAGATTCTATTTATTTATTTATTTGAGGTAATTCACACTTTATTTGTTATAGTCACATAATTCTTTTTTAAAAGATTTATAATTTATTTGAGAGAGGGAGATGGTGCATGAGCAGTGGGAGGGACAGAGGGAGAAAATCTCAAGCAGACTCCCCACTGAGTGCGAAGCCCAATGCAGGGCTCAATCTCCCTGAGATCATGACCTGGGCCAAAATCAAGAGTCAGACACTCAACTGACTGAGCCACCCAGGTGCCCCTAATGTCACATAATTCTTAGAATGTTTTGTAAATATGTTGCAGCAGACTTTGGATTATCCCCAGATAATTGTTTTGGGCAAATACTAGATAGATATTTTATATATCAATAAAATACACTCAAAAATGATTGTGAAAGATAATTTAGTTCACTGCAAAATTGACTTTGAGGTTGTGTAGGCCAAAGTGCTGGAATATTGTGAATACAGTTTGTCTTTGGCATCCATTATTCAGTGCTCTTTTTCTTTCTTTTTTTTTTTTTAAAGATTTTATTTTTATTTGACAGAGAAAGACATAGCGCGAGAGGGAGCACAAGCAGTGGGACTGGGAAAAGGAGAAGCAGGCTTCCCGCGGAGCGGGGAGCACGATGCAGGGCTCGATCCCAGGACCCTGGGATCATGACCTGAGCTGAAGGCAAACACTTAACGACTGAGCCACCCAGGAACCCCTTGTGCTCTTTTTCTTTTCCTTGGTGTTTCCCACTCTCATTTTTCTTTCTTTTGTTCTGTTCCCATTAGTTCATGCTTATGTGTTAACTGTTCAACAAAAATTTTAGTTGTTTGGGGGTTTAAAGTGTGCTTTGTTTTCTATGTATCAGGGTTTGTGGAGCAAGGAATACCAACCCCATTGCCCCCTTCTTTCCTACTATCCATCCTTGCCTCAGAGCCCCCAGTTTTCCAGGCTCAAGAGCCTGAAGCTTTGAGGAGTGACACATCCAAGTGTTTCCTATGAGACATCTGTCTTGGTTTCACCAGGCCCACATGAGCTCCAGTAATTTGAGAAATTAACTGCTCTCCTAAGCAACAGCTGGGCTGTATCCTAGCATGGCCTCTGCCTCTAAGAATGTTTGAACTTAAGTTAATTGAATTTCCTGTGCCCAGGTTTCATTGTCAATAGACAAAATGAGGAGAAGAAGAAAAACATTTGACTAGCTCTTGATATTATGAGAATAAAGTGATATAGTGGATAGTTATTTAACATTCCTTTAGGATAAAAGCTCTTCAAAAATATGTCATAAGGTATTATGACATGGTCATCTCTAGTAACTATCCTTCTATAATGCTATTTATAATAACTTTTAGGTCTTAAGAGTAACACCACTTAAGAAATATGTCATACATTTTCCAAGGAAAAGTAAACAGCCGTTGAACACATAGAATTCCTTAAGCACATGAGTTTATTAAAATCCATGAATATAAAAGTCTAAATATCTACTAAGGCATTATTTTTTTCATTTGAAACCCCAATGTCATGTATTTTTGTGTTTCCCACTACATCTAATTAGTTAAGAAATCTTTTGAATTCTTCACTTTAAGTGCCATATCTGTTTTCTATTTCTTTCCCATTGCCACAGTTCTTTCTATAGGTCTTCATTATTTTCTCCCTTGACTGTGGCTACTGAGTAAAAGGGTGAAAGGAATCTTCAAGGAGATTTCATGATAAGGCAGTATGGACATTACAGATTTAGGGCTATAAATGAATTTTTTTTTAGATTTTATTTATTTATTATTATTTTCTTTATTATTATGTTATGTTAATCACCATACATTACATAATTAGTTTTTGATGTAGTGTTCCATGATTCATTGTTTGCGTATTAACACCCAGTGCTCCATGCAGAACGTGCCCTCTTTAATACCCATCACCAGGCTAACCCATCCCCCCACCCCCTCCCATCTAGAACCCTCAGTTTGTTTCTCAGAGTCCATAGTCTCTCATGGTTCATCCCTCCCTCCGATTTCCCCCCCTTCATTCTTCCCTTCCTGCTATCTTCATTTTTTTTTTTTTTAACATATAATGTATTATTTGTTTCAGAGGTGCGGGTCTGTGATTCAACAGTCTTACACAATTCACAGCGCTATAAATGAATTTTTTAACACTTAAATAAAATGATTTAAGTGGGCCTTCACATTTACTGAGAAAAAGACTGAATATTTATTTTTAAAAAGGTAATTGGTAGCTACAAAACTATTCAAGCTTTTCTGTTTTTAAGATCCAGAACCATTTGTCTCATCTTCCTTGTTTCCCCTGTCTTTGAGGATGAAACTTTCCTGGCTTTTCTTTTCCATTGAAACCTGTCACTTTAAAAAAAATTTTTTTTTTTAAATTTTATTAGGTTCTGTTAATTACCATACATTACATCATTAGTTTTTGATGTAGTGTTCCATGATTCATTGTTTGCGTATAACACCCAGTGCTCCATTCAGTACGTGCCCTCTTTAATACCCATCACCAGGCTAACCCACCCCCCCCCAGAACCCTCAGTTTGTTTCTCAGACCATTTCCTTACACCACACACACAAATAGACTCAAAATGGTTGAATGACCTAAATGCGAGACAGGAGTCCATCAAAATCCTAAAGGAGAACACAGGCAGCAACCTCTTCAACCTCAGCTGCCGCAACTTCTTTCTAGAAACATCGCTAAAGGCAAGTGAAGTAAGGGCAAAAATGAACTATTGGGACTTCATCAAGATAAAAGCTTTTGCACAGTAAAAGAAACAGTCAACAAAACCAAAAGGAAACCTGTCATTTCTTATTCTATCCTTTGGGGTTCTATTCTCCATAAAACTGGCTGAAGAATGACCATGTAATCTCCCCAGCATTTCCTTCCTAACTACTCCAAACTTAAGCACACAATCCCCTTTTATTTTTTTAATCTTTATCTTTTATCTTTTAGTTTTTTTTAATTTAAAGGATTTTTTAATTTAAATTTAATTAGCCAAGGTATAGTACATAACTAGTTTGTGATATAATGTTCAATGATTCATTAGTTGCGTGTATCACCCACTGCTCATCATATCACGTGCCCACTTTAATGCCCATCACCCAGTTACCCCATCCCCCCACCCGCCTTCCTTTCCACAACCCTCAGTTTGTTTCCTGGAATCAAGAGTCTCATATGGTTTGATTCACTTTCTAATTTCTTCCCATTCAGTTTCCCCCCACGATAAATATTGTCCTCTTCAATATTTCTTATGTTCCACATATGAGTGAAACCATATGATAATTGTGTTTCTCTGATTGACTTATTTCACTTAGCATAATGCCCTCCAGTTGCATCCATGTCGATGTAAGTGGTAGATATTCACCCTTTCTGATGGCTGAGTAATATTCCATTGTATACATGAGCCACATCTTCTGTATCCATTCATCTGTTGAAGGACATCTTGGCTTCTTCCACAGTTTGGCTATTGTGGACATTGCTGCTATGAACATAGGGGTGCATGTGCTTCTTCTTTTCACTACATCTGTATCTTTGGGGTAAATACCTAGTAAAGCAATTGCTGAGCTGTAGGGTAGCTCTATTTTTAACATCCCGAGGACCCTCCATACTGTTTTCCAGAGTGGGTGTACCAGCTTGCATTCCCACCAACAGTGGAAGAGGATTCCCCTTTCCCCACATGCTCACCAAAATTTTTTGTTTCCTGTCTTGTTATTTTTAGCCATTCTGATGTGTCAGGTGGTATCTCAATGTGGTTTTGATTTGTATTTATCTGATGGCAAGTGATGTGGAGCATTTTTTCATGTGTTTGTTGACCATATGTATGACTTCTTCGGAGAAGTGTCTGTTCATGTCTTCTGCCCATTTCTTGACTGGATTATTTGGTTTTTGGGGGGTGTTGAGTTTGAGTTCTTTATAGATCTTGGATACCAGCCCTTTATCTGTAATGTCATTTGCAAATATCTTCTCCCATTCTGTGGGTTGCCTCTTAGTTTTGTTGACTGTTTCCTTTGCTGTGCAGAAGCTTTTTATCTTGACGAACTCCCAATAGTTCATTTTTGCTTTTGTTTCCCTTGTCTTTAGAGACCTGACTTGAAAGAAGTTGCTGTAGCTGATGTGGAAGAGGTTGCTGCCTGTGTTCTCCTCTAGGCTTTTGATGGATTCCTGTTTCACATTGAGGTCTTTCATCCATTTTGAGTTTATCCTGTGTGAAAGAGTGGTCCACTTTCATTCTTCTGTATTTGGCTGTCCAATTATCCCAGCAATAATTATTGAAGAGTCTGTCTTTTTTCCATTGGATATTCTTTCCTGAGTTGTCGACGATTAATTGACCACAGAATTGAGGGTCAATTTCTTGCCTCTCTATGCTGTGCCATTGATCTATGTGTCCGTTTTTGTGCCAATACCATGCTGTCTTGATGATCACAGCTCTGTAATATAGCTTGAAGTCAGGCATTGTCATGCGCCCAGATTCGATTTTCATTTTCAACATTCACCTGGTGATTTGGGGTCTTTTCTGATTCCATACAAATTTTAGGTTTATTTGTTCCATCTCTGTGAAAAATGACAATGTTATTTTCATAGGGATTGCATTGAACATGTAGATTGCTCTGGGTAGCATCAACATTTTAACAATATTTATTCTTTCAATCCATGAGCATGGAATTTTTTTTCTATCACGTTGTGTCTTCCTCAGTTTTTTTCATGATTGTTCTGTAGTTTCTAGAGTATAGAATCTTCACCACATCGATTAGATTTATTCCTAGGTATCTTATGATTTTTGGTGCAATTACAAATCGGATCAATTCCTTAATTTCTCTTTCTTCAGTCACATTGTTAATGTATAGAAATGCAACTGATTTCTGTGCATTGATTTTGTATCCTGCCATGTTGCTGAATTACTGTATGAGTTCTAGCAATTTTGGGGTGGAGTCCTTTGAGTTCTCCAATAAGTATCATGTCATCCCCAAAGAGAGAGAGTTTGACTTCTTCTTTGGAAAATTTTTTTTAATTTTTTTTTTCTAGTTTCTTCTTCTTTTTTATTTTTAATGTTATTTTATTAGTCACCATTCATTACATCATTAGTTTTTGATGTAGTGTTCCATGATTCATTGTTTGTGTATAACACCCAGTGCTCCATTCAATACATGCCCTCCTTAATACCCATCACAGTGCTAACCCATCGTCCCTCCCCCCTCCCATCTAAAACCCTCAGTTTGTTTCTCAGAGCCCATAGTCTCTCATGGTTCGTTTCCCCCTCCGATTTCCCCCATTTCATTTTTCCCTTCCTACTATCTTCTTTTTTTTTTTTTTTTTTTTTTTACATATAATGTATTATTTGTTTCAGAGGTACAGGTCTGTGATTCCTCAGTCTTACAAAATTCACAGTGCTCACCATAGCACGTACCCTCCCCAATGTCTATCACCAAGCCACCCCATCCCTTCCACCCCCCACCACTCCAGCAACCCTCAGTTTGTTTCCTGAGATTAAGAATTCCTTATATCAGTGAGATCATACAATACTTGTCTTTCTCTGAATGACTTATTTTGCTTAGCCTAATGCCCTCTAGTTCCATCCACGTCATGGTAAATGGCAAGATTTCATATTTTTTGATGGCTGCATAATATTCCATTGTGTATACATATACTGCATCACCTTTATCCATTCATCTGTTGATGGACATCTAGGCTTTTTCCATAGTTTGGCTATTGTGGATATTGCTGCTATAAATATTGGGGTGCACATACCCCTTCAAATCACTGCATTTGTATCTTTGGTGTAAATACCCAGTAGTGCAATTGCTGGGTTGTAGGGCAGCTCTATTTTCACCTTTTTGAGGAACCTCCATACTGTTTTCCAGAGTGGCTGCAACAGCGTGCATTCCCACCAACAGTGTAGGAGGGTTCCCCTTTCTCCGCATCCTCTCCAACATCAGTTGTTTCCTGAGTTGTTAATTTTAGCCATTCTGACTGGTGTGAGGTGGGATCTCATTGAGGTTTTGATTTGGATTTCCCTGATGCCAAGTGATGTGGAGCACTTTTTCATGTGTCTGTTGGCCGTTTGGATGTCTTCTTTGCGGAAATGTCTGTTCATGTCTTCTGCCCATTTCTTGATTGGATTATTTGTTCTTTGGGTGTTCAACTTGGTAAGTTTTTTTATAGATTTTGGATACTAGACCTTTATCTGATATGTCATTTGCGAATATCTTCTCCCATTCTGTCGGTTGTCTTTTGGTTTTGTTGACTGTTTCCTTTGTTGTGCAAAAGCTTTTTATCTTGATGAAGTCCCAAAAGTTCATTTGTGTCCTTTGCTCCCCTGCCTTTAGTGATATTTCTAGGAATAAGTTGCTATGGCTGAGGTTGAAGAGGTTGCTGCCTGTGTTCTCCTCTAGGATTTTGATGGATTCCTTTCTCACATTTAGGTCTTTCATCCATTTTGAGTCTATTTTTGTGTGGTGTAAGGAAATGGTCCAGTTTCATTCTTCTGTATGTGGCTGTCCAATTTTCCCAACACCAATTGTTGAAGAGACTGTCTTTTTTCCATTGGACATTGTTTCCTGCTTTGTCGAAGATTAGTTGACCATAGAGTTGAGGGTCCATTTCTGGGCTCTCTATTCTGTTCCATTGGTCTAGGTGTCTGTTTTTGTGCCAGTACCATACTGTCTTGATGATGACAGCTTTGTAATAGAGCTTAAAGTCTGGAATTGTGATGCTACCAGCTTTGCATTTCTTTTTCAATATTCCTCTGGATATTCGTGGTCTTTTTTGGTTCCATGTAAATTTTAGGATTATTTGTTCCATTTCTTTGAAAAAAGTTGATGGTATTTTGATAAGGATTGCATTAAATGTGTAGATTGCTCTAGGTAGCACTGTCATTTTCACAATATTTGTTTTTCCAATCCATGAGCATGGAACATTTTTCCATTTCTTTATGTCTTCCTCAATTTCTTTCATGAATATTCTATAGTTTTCTGAGTACAGATCCTTTGCCTCTTTGGTTAGATTTATTCCTAGGTATCTTATCGTTTTGGGTGCAATTGTAAATGGGATCGACTCCTTAATTTCTCTTTTTTCTGTCTTGTTGTTAGTGTATAGAAATGCAACTGATTTCTGTGAATTGATTTTATATCCTGCCACTTTACTGAATTCCTGTATGAGTTCTAGCAGTTTGGGGGTGGAGTCTTTTGGGTTTTCCACATAAAGTATCATATCATCTGCCAAGAGTGAGAGTTTGACTTCTTCTTTGTCGATTCGGATGCCTTTTATTTCTTTTTGTTGGCTGATTGCTGTGGCCAAGACTTCTAGTACTATGTTGAATAGCCGTGGTGAGAGTGAACATCCCTGTCATGTTTCTGACCTTAGGGGAAAAGCAGGTTTTTTCCCCATTGAGAATGATATTCACTGTGGGTTTTTCATAGATGGCTTTTATGATATTGAGGTATGTACCTCTATCCCTGTGCTCTGAAGAGTTTTAATCAAGAAAGGATGCTGTACTTTGTCAAACTCTTTTTCTGCATCTTTTGAGAGGATCATATGGTTCTTGTTCTTTCTTTTATTAATGCATTGTATCACATGGGTTGATTTGCGGATGTTGAACCAAACTTGCAAGCCAAGAATAAACCCCACTTGGTCGTGGTGAATAATCCTTTTAATGTACTGTTGCATGCTATTGGCTAGTATTTTCGTGAGAATTTTTGCATCCATGTTCATCAAGGATATTGGTCTGTAATTCTCCTTTTTGATGGCGTGTTTGTCTGATTTTGGGATCAAGGTGATGCTGGCCTCATAAAATGAGTTTGGAAGTTTTCCTTCCATTTCTATTTTTTGGAACAGTTTCAGAAGAATAGGTATTAATTCTTCTTTAAATGTTTGTTAGACTTCCCCTGGGAAGCCATCTGGCCCTGGGCTTTTGTTTGTTGGGAGAGTTTTGATTACTGCTTCAATTTCCTTATTGGTTATGGGTCTAATCACGTTTTCTGTTTCTTCCTGGTTCAGTTTTGGTTGTTTATACATCTCTAGGAATGCCTCCATTTCATCCAGATTATCTAATTTCCTGGCATAGAGTTGCTCATAATATGTTCTTATAATTGTTTGTATTTCTTTTGTGTTGGTTGTGATCTCTCCTCTTTCATTCATGGTTTTATTTATTTGGGTCATTTCTCTTTTCCTTTTTCATAAGTCTGGCCAGGGGGTTTATCAATCTTATTCATTCTTTCAAAGAACCAACTCCTAGCTATATTGATATATACTACTGTTCTTTTGGTTTCTATTTCATTGATTCCTGCTCTGATCTTTTTTATTTCCTTCTCCTGCTGGGTTTAGGCTTTATTTCCGTTCTTTCTCCAGCTCCTTTACGTGTATGGTTAGGTTGTGTGTTTGAGACCTTTCTTGTTCTTGAAAAAGGCTTGTATTGCTATATACTTTACTGGTAGGACCGCCTTTGCTGCATCCCAAAGATTTTGAACAGTTGTTTTTTCATTTTCATTTGGTTCCGTGAATTTTTTAATTCTTCTTTAATTTCCTGGTTGACCCATTCATTCTTTAGTAGGATGCTCTTTAGCCTCCATGTACTTGAGTTCTTTCCAAATTTCCTCTTTGGATTGAGTTCTAGTTTCAAAGCATTATGGTCCAAAAATATGCAGGGAGTGATCCCAATCTTTTGGCACCAGTTGAGACCTGATTTGTGACCTAGGGTGTGATCTATGCTGGAGAATGTTCCATGGGCACTAGAGAAGAATGTGTATTTTGTTGCTTTGGGATGGAATGTTCTGAATGTATCTGTGAAGTCCATTTGGTCCGATATGTCATTTAAAGTCTTTATTTCCTTGATGATCTTTTGCTTAGATGATCTGTCCATTTCAGTGACAGGGGTGTTAAAATTCCCTACTATTATTGTATTATTGTCAATGTGTTTCTTTGATTTTGTTATTAATTGGTTGATATAATGGGCTGCTCCCATGTTAGGGGCATAGATATTTACAATTGTTAGATCTTTTTGTTGGATAGACCCTTTAAGTATGACATAGTGTCCTTCCTCATCTCTTATTATAGTCTTTGGTTTAAAATCTAATTTGCCTGATATAAGAATTGGCACCCCAGCTTTCTTTTGATGTCCATTAGCATGGTAAATTGTTTTCCACCCTCTCACTTTCAATCTGGAGGTGTCTTTGGTTCTAAAATGAGTCTCTTGCAGCCAACATATCTATGGGTATTGTTTTTTTATCCAATCTGATACCCTGTGTCTTTTGATTGGGACATTTAGCCCATTTACATTCAGGGTAACTATTGAAAGATATGAATTTAGTGCCATTGTATTGCCTGTAAGGTGACTGTTACTGTATATTGTCTGTGTTCCTTTCTGGTCTATGTTACTTTTAGGCTCTCTCTTTGCTTAGAGGACCCCTTTCAATATTTCTTGTAGGGCTGGTTTGCTGTTTGCAAATTCTTTTAGTTTTTGTTTGTCCTGGAATCTTTTTATCTCTCCTTCTATTTTCAATGACAGCCTAGCCGGATATAGTATTCTTGGCTGCATATTTTTCTCATTTAGTGCTCTGAATATATCCTGCCAGTCCTTTCTGGCCTGCCAGGCCTCTGTGGATCAGTCTGCTACCAACCTAATGTTTCTACGATTGTAGGTTACAGACCTCTTGTCCCAAGCTGCTTTCAGGATTTTCTCTTTGTCTCTGAGACTTGTAAGTTTTACTATTAGATGTTGGGGTGTTGACTTATTTTTATTGATTTTGAGGGGGTTCTCTGTGCCTCCTGGATTTTGATGCCTGTTTCCTTTCCCAAATTAAGTAAGTTCTCTGCTATAACTTGCTCCCATATACCTTCTGCCCCTCTCTCTCTTTCTTCTTCTTCTGGGATCCCAATTCTTCTAATATTGTTTTGCCTTATGGTATCACTTGTCTCTTGAATTCTGCCCTCGTGATCCAGTAATTGTTTACCTCTCTTTTTCTCAGCTTCTTTATTCTCCATAATTTGGTCCTCTATATCACGAATTCTCTCTTCTGCCTCATTTATCCTAGCAGTGAGAGCCTCCTTTTTTGATTGCGACTTGGTTAGATTTTAGTTCTTTTATTTCTTCATAAAGGGTTTCTCTAGTATCTTCCATGCTTTTTTTAAGCCCAGTTATTATCTTTACAATTGTCATTCTGAACTCTAGTTCCAACATCTTACTAATGTCCATATTGATTAGCTCCCTGGCAGTCAGTACTGTCTCTTGTTCTTTTTTTTTTTTTTTTTTTTTTTGAGGTAGTTTTTCCATCTTGTCATTTTGTCCATAGTAGAGTAGATGAATGAGAGAAGAAAATGCTAACAGGGTAACAACGACCGCAGAAAAATATAAAATAAACAAATCAGAGGAGACCCAAAACCGGGGGAAAAGAAAGGAAAAAAAAAGAATATGATCAAATATGATCAGGCTGGTGAATAGATCAGTGCCACAACTAGATTTGGGGTGTATTTTGGTCTGTTAGAAGTCACTGCCTCCAAAAATTTTAAATAAAGAAAAACTTGTATATGTACAAAAATAAGGGTAAATACAATGAAGGGATGGAATATGACTGTAAAGATGAAAATTATAAAAGATTTTATAAAAGGAATTGATAAGAATTTGCTTGAAAAAAGAAAGAAGAGAAATTAAAAAAAAATGGAGAGAATGTGATCAGGCAGGAGAGTAGGACAAAGCCATACACTAGAGATTTAGGGTATATTTTGGTCTGTTAGAAGAACCTGTATCCCAAAATTTTAAAGCGAGAACAACTTATATATATATACAAAAAATAAGGTTAACTACAATGAAAGGATAGAATAGGACTCTAAAAATGAAAAATAGAAAAGATTTTTAAAAAAGGGATTGATAAGATGTTGGTTGAAAAAGGGAAAAAGAAAAATTCAAAAAAATAGAAAAAGAAAAAAAGAAAATTTAAAAAATTAACTTTGAAAGACTAAAGAATCATGGGAAAAAAAGCCATGAATTCTATGTGCTGTTTTCCCCTAGTGCTGGAGTTCTTCCATTCTCATTGATCGGTAAACTTGATCTTGGCTGGCAGTTCTTGCTGATCTTCTGGGGGAGGGGCCTGTTGCAGTGGTTCTCAAATGTCTTTGCCTAAGGCGGAATTGCCCCACCCTTGCCAGAAGCCAGGCTAAGTCATCTGCTCGGGTTTGCTCTCTGTAGCTTTTGTTCCCTGAAAGCTTTCCTTACAGCTTTGGGGGGTGAGAAAGAAAATGGTGGCCTCCCAATCTCTGCCCTGGAGGAGCCAAGAACTCGGGGCCCCACTCCTCAGTGAGCCCCCAGAGAAAAGCAGTCAATCACTCCTGTCTCCCCCATCTCCGGCCGCACTCTGTGCTCACCCGGCCTGTGACCAAGCATTTCTATCTCTGGCACATGACCCCGTTGGAGCCTCCAAACCCAGCAGATTCCTGCAGTGCACTCCCACGCTGCTCCTCCCAGGGGAGGAAGGGGAGTCTCCCCAGATCTGCAGCTTGTTGGGTCCCTGCTCGAAGAGTAGTGGTCCAACTGTGCCTTGGATCACAGTTTATGGCAAGCTCAAGCTGAGAACCCACTCCTCGGCTCCACCTTTGCAGCTGGCTTCCCTGCTTTCATATCTGGGAGCTCTGCCGCACTCAGGCACCCCTGGTCTTTCTGTGACCCTGAGGGTCTTGAGAGCACACTGTCCCAGGGAAGGTTACACCCCCCGCTTATCCACTGGAGCCACAGCCCTCAGTGGAGCCAACTTCTAAAAGTTCTGGTTTTATGGTCCGCTGCTCTATCACTTTCCGGTAGCCTGCTGATGGAGGCTCCTTCCACCCATGGTCTGTCTTCCCAAATATCGCTTCAGATTCACTTCTCTGCATGTCCTACCTTCCAGGAAGTTGTCGCTTTTCTGTTCAAAGGGTTGCTGCTATTCTTTTTTTCAATCTCCTGTTGAGTTTTAGGTGTTCAGACTGGTTTGATACACATCTAGCTGAATTCCTGGGACCAGACGAAATTTAGGTCTCCTAATCCTCTGCCATCTTGCTCCTCCTCCATCTTTTTTGGAATTTGATTGCCTTTTATTTCTTTTTGTTGTATGATTGCTGAGGCTAGGACTTCTAGTACTGTGTTGAAAAACAGTGGTGAGAGTAGGCATCCCTGTCATGTTCCTGACCTTAGGGGAAAAGCTCTCAGTTTTTCCCCATTGAGAATGATATTCACTGTATGCTTTTCATAGATGGCTTTTATGATATTGAGGTATGTTCCCTCTATCCCTATACTTTGGAAAGTTTTAACCAAGAAAGGATGCTGTATTTTGTTGAATGTTTTCTCTGCATCAAGAGGATCATATGTTCTTGTCTTTTCTTTTAATAGTGTGCTCTGTTACGTTGATTGATTTGAGAATGTTGATCCACACTTGCATCCCAGAAATAAATTCCACCTGGTCGTGGTGAATAATCCTTTTAATGTACTGTTGGATCCTATTGGCTAGGATATTGGTGAGTATTTCCACATCCATGTTCATCAATGATTTTGGTCTGTAATTCTCCTTTTTGTGATGGGGTCTTTGTCTGGTTTTGGTATCAAGATAATGCTGCCCTCATAGAACGAGTTTGGAAGTTTTCCTTCCATTTCTATTTTTTGTAACAGCTTCAGTAGAATAGGTATGATTTCTTCTTTGAATGTTTGGTAGAATTCCCCTGGGAGGCCATCTGGCCCTGGACTATTGTTTTTTGGGAGGTTTTTGATTACTGCTTCAATATCTTTGCTGGTTATTGGTCTGTTCAGATTGTCTGTTTCTTCCTTTCAGTCTTGGTAGTTTATAATTTTCAGGAATGCATCCATTCCTTCCAGATTGCTTGATTTGTTGGCATATAGTTACTGGTAATAATTTCTAACCATTGTTTTTATTTCCTTGGTAATAGTTTTGACCTCTTCCCTTTCATTTATGATTTTATTATGTTGGGTACTTTCTCTTTTCTTTTGGATAAGTCTGTCCAGAGGTTTATTGATCTTATTAATTCTTTCATAGAACCAGCTTCTAGTTTCTTTGACATGTTCTACTGTTTTTCTGGTTTCTATTTCATTGATTTCTGCTCTAATCTTCATTATTTATCTTCTCCTGCTTGGTTTAGATTCTATTTGCTGTTCTTTCTCCAGGTTCTTTAGGTGTACGTTTAGCTTGTGCATTTGGGATTTTTCTAATTTTTTTGAGAGAGGCTTCGATGGGTATGTACTTTCCTCTTAGGATCACCTTTGCTGTATCCCATGGATTTTGAACTGATGTGTTTTCATTCTCACTAATTTCAATGAATTGTTTAAGTTCTTCTTTAATTTCCTGTTTGACCCATTCATTCTTTAGCAGGATGCTCTTAAACCTCCCAATGTTTGAGTTTCTTCTAAATTTCTTCTTGTGATTGAGTTCTAATTTCAAACCATTGTGGTCTGAAAATATGCAGGGAATAATCTAAATCTTTTGGTATCAGTTGAGACCTGATTTGTGACCTGCGATATATCTATTCTGGAGAAAGTTCCATGCGCACTCGAGAAGAATAAGTATTCTGTTGTTTTAGAATGTAATGTTCTGTATATATCCAGGAACTCCATCTGGTCCAATGTGTCATTCAGCTCTTGTTTCTTTATTGATCTTCTGCTTAGATGATCTGTTCATTGCTCTGAGTGGAGTATTGAAGTCCCCTACTATTAATGCATTATTGTCAAGATGTTTCTTTACTATGGTTATTAATTGGTTTATATAACTGGCTGCTCCCTTGTTGGGGGCATAGATATTTACAATTGTTAGATCTTTTTCTTGGGTAGATCCTTTAATTATGATATAGTGTCCCTCTACATCTCTTACTACAGTCTTTGGTTTAAAATCTACTTTGGTTGATATGAGGTTTGCTATCCAGCTTTCTTTTGAGACCCATTAGTGTGGTAAATAGTTCTCCATCCCTACACTTTCAATCTTGAGGTGTCTTTAGGTTCAAAATGAGTCCCTTGTAGACAGCATATGGATAGGTCCTGCTTTTTTTTATCCAATCTGATACTCTGTGTCTTTTTATTGGATCATTTAGCCCAGTTACGTTCAGGGTAACTATTGAAAGATATGAATTTAGTGCCACTGTATTGCCTGTAAAGTCCCTGTTTATGTAAAATGTCTGTTACTTTCTGGTCTATGTGACTTTTGGGGTCTCTTTTTGCTTACAAGATCCCCCTTAATATTTCTTGCAAGGCTGCCTTGGTCGTCACATATTCTTCTAGTTTCTCTCTGTCCTGGAAACTTTTTATCTCTCTTTCCATTCTGAATGATAGCTTCACTGGATGAAGCATTCTTGCTTGCATGTTCTTCTCATTTAGCATCCTGAATATATCTTGCCAACCCTTTCTGCTCTGCCAGGGTTCTCTGGATAGGTGTGATGTTATTCTGATGTTCCTCCTTCTGTATGTAAGAAATCTCTTCCCCCCAGGTGCTCTCAGGATACCTTCCTTGGCTCTAAGAATTGCAAGCTTCACTATTATATGTTGGGGTGTTTATCTACTTTTATTGATTTTCGGGAGGATTCCTCTCTGACTTTTGGATGTGGATGCTTGTTTCCTTCCCCAGATTAGGGAATTTCTCAGCCATTATTTGCTCAAATATATCTTTAAGCCCCTCCCCCCCAACCCATCTTGGATCCCAATGATCCTGATATTGGTTCTTTTCAATGTATGATTAAATGTCCTAAGTCTCTCTTCATGTCCTATGAGTTGTTTTCCTCTCTTTTCTTCAGTTTCCTTCCTTTCCATCAGCCTGTCTTCTAGATCACTTATTCTCTCTTCTGCCTCATTGAACCTAGCTGTGAGAGCATCCAATTTAGACTGCTTCTCATTCATAGTATTCATATCATAAGTTCAGCCTGATTAGATCTCATTTCTGCCCTTAGAGATTCTGTATTGTCATGTATGCTTTTTTTCAAGCCTAGCTATCAGCTTTATAATTTCTATCCTGGATTCTATCTCTGACATCTTGCTTATATCCATATCCATTAGTTCTGTGGCAGAGGACATTGCCTCTGGTTCTTTTCTTTGTTGTGAGTTCCTCCTCCTAGTCATTCTATCAAAGGTTGGTTGAATGAATGAACAAAGTCCAAAATATCAACCATGACCCGCAAAATGCACCCTAGGAAAAATCTGAAGTTTTTGGAAGCTACCACAGATATGCAAACAAAGCCAGGATGATCCAAAACAATAAAAAAAAAAAAGAAGTGGGGGCAGAGAGAGACCATAATCTCTCAGGGTGGACAAAGCAGGGTGATCTGCCTATTCCTGGTTGATTTTTCATTGGTGTGTTAAAAGACACTATATCCCAAAATTGCAAAGAAATCAGTATATATATATATATATATATATATATATATATATATATATATATAATCTCAAGATAAAATTGAATAGAGTGAAAAACGGACTAGTATGGGGCATAATTCTGTAAAACGTAGATGTGAAAAAAAAAGTTAAAAATCAACTTAAAAACAAAAGTTGGGAAATAAGAATCTAATTGAAATTGGAACAGGGTAAAAAAGAGAAAGAAACAAAAAAGATATGTAAAATTTTAGCCTGAAGTATAAATGAGTCATGAAGGAACACCTGGAGCTCAATATATTATTTTCCCCTGGCACTTGAGTTTTATAGTCCTGTGGGAAATAAGCTTGTCATTCACCTGTTCTTCCAGTCTGTCTTCTGGGGGAGGGGCCTGCTGCTCAGCTTCTCGGGGGTCTTTGCCTGGGTGGAGTTGCCCCACCCCTTGTCAGGGGGATGGGCTTAATGTGAGCTAGTCATCTGTGTGGCTTTTGTTCCCTGGCTGTTTATAGTGTCTAATCAGACATCGTGCTAGCTCTTGGGATATAAAGATGGATAAGATCTTTAATATATCACAGCATGATAGGGGTACATTGTAGATCTTCAGTAGATCACAGTCTAGTGTATAATGTTACAAAGTTTATAGAATCTAGTAAAATTCTAATAGCCACGGTCCCTCTTCAGTTTCTGCTTTACTTTGTGATAGTAGCTAAAACTCAGCCTGATTTTTGCTTTCTACTTGTATTTCTGATCATGTATCTCATTAAATATCCCCTTTAGCTATCCTTACACCTGCCTATGTAGCAAGGGCACACTGGTTCCTGTTTTCACAGAGCTTCTCAGATTGGGAACATAAGGAGCACACTGAGAAGAATAATATCTTAGTCTCAATTGGGTATTTTCCCCAACTTTAAATTCCTCTATCTGGGCTGATATCCATCTCCTGAGGCCCCTGCCCTGCCAAGAATTGCTACCGTTTGAGTGTTTCCTCACATCAAGTTATTTTCTCAAGCATCAAAAATATTTAAGAACAGGATAAACTGTGACAGATTTTACTGCAGAAATTTTGTTTCTTTTATCATTTTGAAGATAATTTACCCACAAATTCCCATATTTCACTATTAAAATTTAAATGTTAAATCTTATAAATGCTGCATTTGAAGCTATTATTAAGAGAATTATATGAAATTTCATGTAATTAGCACATTTGCTTCTAAGAAATGTGTGGTATGTCATGACAAAGTATTTTCCTTTATACCTCTGATATTTTTTTAGGTAATTAATCTGTATACTTAGTAGCCTGACAAGTGGAAAGGATTCATGGGAAGCTTTTTCTAAATACTCCCACCAAAACTAAAAAAATTAATATTCTAAAGTAAAAATAACTAGTATCAAATTAATTATTTTTTTAAAAAGTATAAAAAGAGATGTTTTATATAACCAACATATTAAAAAAAATATTCTTATGTTTGAGCTACAAATTTCTGTATTACTTACTGAACCAGTGTTCTTTTTGTTTAAAAAGGAACCAGAAGGAATTTCCTCTGTAGTACCTTCCCATTAGTATTAAACTTAATTATTTACATCTTATTTACTGGGAGTTTGATATTTAATTTTTAAAAGCCTAATCAATTATTTACATTTTAATAAGTAGTGTGCTTTAATATGTATCTATAAGGATAAAAATATCTAAAGTATTTAATTTTATAGTATAATACCTATATGTCTCATAAATATAGGTATAAAACTATTACCTACAAAAAAATGCCATACCTTGACTATGTTTCTATTATTATAATTTTCATTCCTGATTTTCCTTTACATTTAGAAAAGGATGAACAAATTTATCTTACCAACCTCTCCAACTAAACTGTGAGATAAAACATATCATATTGAATTCCTACTACTATCCCATCTAGTGCTCCTAAGACCTAATAGAATTTTGGGGGAAAGGCACAATGGAAATTACCACTTAATCACAAGTATCACAAACAAATACTAAACTTTTCTATTTTCCCTTTGCTCTTTCTTGTTTTTTCACCATTGAAATAGATTGATGAATTTCTTGTGTCAGATTCAGGGTAAGTGGGAATTGATAAACTGATTTAAGAAAAGCCTATGAAGAATATAGAGTACGTTTTACTATGAAAGGAGATGCATGCAAATATTTCACTTGAACATTAAATGTATCCTGTTTTTTTTCTTAAATAGCTATTGAAATCTATCATAAACAGATTTCAGATTTTGTCTGGCTTATATAATTCTAATAAATAGGTATCAGCATCTTTCCATAAGTACCATGAATAGTTATGTGCTTGTAGTGTGTTTAAGGAACATTATATCACAGGATTAAGAAGCTCTCTAGAAAAAATTGAGCAAGAGAAAATATTAATAAGAAAAAATAGAGAACATAATAGTTTAATTAAAGGGAATGAAGTTCTTTAAACAAAATTCTATTCTGGTTATGAAAGTAACATATATTTGTTATAAAAAACTTCAAAAAATACAAAGAAGAAAATCAATGAATCATCAGTAACTCCTCCTCAATGCCTGAAATAACCTTTATTATTGTATCAGTGACTTTCTTTCCCTCTCTCTATATTGCTCTACCTTAATTGTGGTGCACTGGTAAACAATTTTATTTTCCATTTTTTTATGAACATCATTTAAATATTTCCCCCATGTGATTAGAATTATTTTTAAACATTTTTGATGACTGCATAATAACCTATTTAATGGCTGTGCTATGATTTACTTAATTTCCTTATTAGACATTTAGGCCAAAGAGTTTTTATTTTTCCATTATAAATAAATTATTTTTTGGCATAAAACTTTACATTTTGGATATCTCTTTAGAGTAGATTCCAAGGAGTAGATTTAAGTTTGTGATTATCTGTCACTGAATTGCTTTCTAAAATATTTTTTATGAGTTTACACTCCCATCAACAATAAATACACAATTTATTAAGTATTGAATTGTTTTCAAATGCTTATTAGCCATTAGTATTTCCTCTTTTGCAATTTTTTGTGTTCTTTGCTCATTTTTCCATGACATAACTTTTAACATTTATTCTAGAACCAGAGAACCACAAAAAGAAAATCAAAAGCCAAAGCACCACAAGAGCATTCAGGAAAACCAGGCTGGAAACATATTCTTATACCCTTGATATTATTTCTTTTTTAAAGAAGATTTATTTATTTATTTTATATATAAAGAAAGAGAAAGCATGAGTGGGAGGGGCAGAGGGAGAGGGAGAGAGAATCCCAAGTAGACTCCATGCCGAGCATGGAGCCAGACATGGGGCTCGATCTCACAACCCTGACCATGACCTGAGCCCAACCCAAGTGTCAGACGCCCAATGACTGCACCACACAGGCACCCCAACCCTTGATATTACTTCTAACTATGTTAACAAAACTTGTGATGAAAAAGCTGTATTACTGAAAACCATTGTTGTCCTTAATAGAGATAAAATAAGTAATGTGTGAATGAGCAAAAAATGAAGAACTGATTATTATATGGTCAGGTCAGAGTATAATTTTTTTTTAGAAGGAGTTGAGTCTTCAAACATGTATTGGATGAAGTCATGGTTATTATTTCATTCATTTATTCAACAAATATTGTTTGGTCAATTACTATATTTCAGGCACTGGAGTACAGTAGTAAGCAAAACAGACAGAATTCCCTGCCTTCATAGGGCTCTTCCTAGAATGACCACTGCTACTCAAAGTGTAGTCCACAGACTAGCAGCATTAGCATCACTTGTGAGTTTTTTATTTTTATTTTTATTTTTTTTTAAAGATTTTATTTATTTATTTGAGAGAGAGAGAATGAGAGAGACAGCACATGAGAGGGGGGAGGGTCAGAGGGAGAAGCAAACTCCCTGCCGAGCAGGGAGCCCGATGCGGGACTCGATCCCGGGACTCCAGGATCATGACCTGAGCCGAAGGCAGTCGCTTAACCAACTGAGCCACCCAGGCGCCCACTTGTGAGTTTTTTAGAAATGTTGATACTTAGGCCCAAACCTAGATTTCCTGAATCTGCATTTTAACAATATCCTTAGATGGTTAGCTTGCGCATTAAATTTTGATAAACACTGACCCGGTGGATTTAATAGGCAGTAGGAGAGTAATCTGGGAAGAAGCATGAGCAAAGACATGGAGAGAGACTGAGCAAAATATATTGGGAATGGAAAGCATAGTTTGGTAGATAAAGCAGAACTGTTTACTAAGTGCTGTGGTCTGTGTATTTGTGTCACCCCAAAATTTATATGCTGAAATCTTAATCCCTGAGGTAATTGCATTGGGAAGTGAGGCCTTTGGGAGGTGATTCAGTCATGCAGGCAGAGCCTTCATGATTGGGATTAGTTCCCTTTTATAAGTGACCCCAGAAAGCTAGCTCACTTCTTCTGCAGTGTGAGGTTACAGTGAAAGGATCGCTGCCTAAGAAGCAGGCCCTCACCAGACACTGAATCTGCCAGCACCATTATCCTGGACTTCCCAGAAATGTGAGAAGTAAAGGTTTCTTGTTTATAAGCCACCCAGTCTCTCTTATTTTGTTATAGCAGCCCAAACTTATTAAAACACTAAGAGATAAGATTTGTGGGGGCTTGAATGATAAAAGCTTAGATTTCATCTGTCATTTCTTGGGTGGAATTTTCCATTGGGCAATTGGATATATGAATCTGGGACTCAGAGGAGAAGATAACGCAGAAGAAATATGTTTGACAGTTCACAGAGTAGGAGTGGGGTTGGAAGTCACAGGTATGTATTAGATATCCTATGAAAAGGATAGAATGTGACAAGAAGGGAACTAAGGACAGAACTCTATGAATAACAATATTTAAGATGGAGAAAGGAGAAGAAGATCCCATGATGGAGACTGAAAAGGAATTAGCTAGAGGTAGAATGAGAACTAGAAGAGGTAGTCCTAAAGATAATGGTATAAAGAGTTTCAAGGACTAAGGAGGAACAACAGTATCCCATTACCATGAAAAGTTTAGTAAGATAAATTCTGAAAAGTAAATATTAGATTTGTAAATAGGCAATCATTGATGATCTTAGATCATTTTTAGTGGATTTATGGGAAAAGTGCCAACTTCCCTTCATTTGAAATATGAATGGGAGGTGAGGAACTAGAGAATGTGAAAGTAGACTGAGAAAATATGACTATGAATGCAGAAGAATAACAGATGTATGTAGGATCCAGGTGTAGGGAGAGGCACCCTTGTTTGCTCTCTCCCTGTATCTCAGCTTTGTTTTAAGATAGAAGAGAATTGGTCATCTTTTCATGCTGAGTTGTAAGATCCAGTAATAAAAATAATAGTAATGCTAACATTATTGAATGCTTACTCTGTGTGAGGAACTGTGCTAGGTTCTGGGCATATATTATCTCATTTAATCATTACAACAACCTTATGAGAGAGGCAGAGGTAAAGTGATATTTCTGAGGTTGCACAAACAATAAGTAGTAGAGTTAGGAGTTGAACATGAACAGTCTGATTATTTAGCCTATACTCATAATCATTAAGCTATACTGCTTCCCAAATAAAGAAGAGATGGGGGAAAAAAAGAAAAAGAGGAGATAACAGATAAAGCAAAGTCCTTAAAATATATTAGAAGACATGCCATTGAGAGTATTCAGAAGTTAAAGTATTGGCCTTATACCACTAAGAGGGACATCTCTTTCTTCCATTTAGGAAAGAAGATAGTAATGATATGCTTGATATAGAAATGTTGGGGACTTTATAACTTTGTGCTTAATTTAAATTTGCAAATCCATCCTTTAACACTTTCTATCCCCTTAACCCTGGTCTCCATCTGACATAGTATTTATTTATTGATCTGTCTTGATTATTATTTTGATCCCAACAAAATGGTAATTTGATATTCTTGATGAAAATATTATCAGTGGAAAAATGATGGTAGAAACCAAGGTGAATGGTTTAAGACAAAATAATAATTGGTGAGTGCTGTGAATTGTGTAAGACTGATGAATCACAGACCTATGCCCCTGAAACAGATAATACATTATATGTTAAAAAATGAAAAAATGAAAAAATCAATACAGTAAATATAGAACACTTTCAAATTTTGTGGTAAGTCATAGAAGGGGGGTGGAACAATAGTATATGGAGGAGGTAGCATTAATGGTAAATGTTTCTTTTAGAATGGGAAGACTTGAATACCTTATAAGCTGAGGAAGAGGAGCTAGTTGACAGAAAAATGAAGGATACTAGGGGTAGTAAACCACTGACAACAATCTGATGGATATAGAATCAAGGTCACTTTTGAAGAAGTTACCTTTATTGAGGAAGAGATATGTATCATTTTCTTATGGAAATGAAGGTGGTAAAGATGGATATATCTTTACAATTACAGGTATATGTAAATATTACCTATCTCATTATAATATATAAGGAATTTGTGTATGTTGTTCACTGTTGAATGCTCAGTGCTTGAAATGTGATGTAGCTTACAGTAAATGCACATTTACTTGGATGGAATGAATATTCATAGATAAGTTGGGAGTTAGAAAGGAAAGAATTAGAGGAACCTTTCATCTGATGCTCTCTGTTACATTTTTAACCAGAAAAAAGAGATAATCTCTGTGAAAATGAGGGTGGTGGGTAGGGGAATTTTAAAATCTACCTCTATAAAGAATTAAAATTAGTGATCTGCATTAAGGAGGGCACATGATGTGTTGAGCACTGGGTGTTATATGCAACTGATAAATTATTGAACTCTATATCTGAAACCAATGATGTACTATATGTTGGCTAATTGAATTTAAGTTAAAAAAAAGTTGGAAGCAAAAGGACAGCACAGAATTTTTTGAAGCCCAGATGAAGTTGAACTTTTTCTGTTTTGAACTTCTACTGATATAACTTATGTAAAGCTCTCTACACATTGGCATATGGTTGTCCTTAAGTAAATGTTAGTTGCTTCTGTCCCCCTTTCCTGATAGCATTTACATATTAAGGCATGTTATCTCAGTATTTCCAGATTGTATACTTCTTTTTCTTTATATTTTCACTATTATAATTTTTATTTATTTTTTTCTTTTTATTTATTTTTTTAAATTTTTTTATGTTATGTTAGTCACCATACAATACATCATTAGTTTTTGAGTAGTGATCCACGATCCATTGTTTTCGTATAACACCCAGTGCTCCATGCAATACGTGCCCTCCTTAATACCCATCACCGGGCTAACACATCCCCCCACCCCCTTCCCTATAGAACCCTCAGTTTGTTTCTCAGAGTCCATAGTCTCTCATGATTCATCTCTCCCTCAGATTTCCCTCCTTTCATTTTTCCCTTTCTTCTCCTAATGTCCTCCACGCTATTCCTTATGTTCCACAAATAAGTGAAACCGTATGATAATTGACTTTCTCTGCTTGACTTACTTCACTTAGAATAATCTCCTCCAGTCCCATCCATGTTGATGTAAAGGTTGGGTATTCATCCTTTCTGATGGCTGAGTAATATTCCATTGTATATATGGACCACATCTTCTTGATCCATTCATCTGTTGAAGGGCATCTCAGCTCGTTCCACAGTTTGGCTATTGCAGACATTGCTGCTATGAACATTGGGGTGCATATGGCCCTTCCTTCACTACATCTGTGTCTTTGGGGTAAATACCCACTATTGCAAGTGCTGGGTCATAGGGTAGCTCTATTTTTAATTTTTTGAGGCACCTCCACACTGTCTTCCAAAGTGGCTGTACCAACTTGCATTCCCACCAACAGTCTAAGAGGGTTCCCTTCTCCACAACCTCTCCAACATTTGTTGTTTCTTGCCCGGTCCATTTTTGCCATTCTAACTGGTGTAAAGTGGTATCTCAATGTGGTTTTGATTTGAATTTCCCTGATGGCTAATGATGATGAACATTTTTTCATGTGTCTGTTACCCATTTGTATGTCTTCTTCAGAGAAGTGTCTTTTCATATCTTCTGCCCACTTTTTGACTTGATTATTTCTTTTTTTGGGTGTTGAGTTTGAGAAGTTCTTTATAGATCTTGGATATCAGCCCTTTATCTGTAGTGTCATTTGCAAACATCTTCTCCCATTCTGTGGTTGCCTCTTTGTTTTGTTGACTGTTTCCTTTGCTGTGCAGAAGCTTTTTATCTTGATGAAGTCCCAAAAGTTCATTTTTGCTTTTGTTTCACTAGCCTTTGGAGATGTATCTTGAAAGAAGTTGCTGTGGGCGCTGTCAAAGAGGTTACTCTATGTTCTCCTCTAGGATTTTGATGGATTCCTGTCTCACATTGAGGTCTTTCATCCACTTTGTGTTTATCTTTGTAAATGGTGTTAGAGAATGGTCGAGTTTCATTCTTCTGCATGTGGCTGTACAATTTTCCTAGCACCATTTATTGAAGAGACTGTCTTTTTTCCATCGCATATTTTTTCCTCCTTTGTCAAAGATTATTTGACCATAGAGTTAAGGGTCCATATCTGGGTTCTCTATTCTGTTCCATTGGTCTGTATGTCTGTTTTTGTGCCAATACCATGCTGTCTTGGTGATCACAGCTTTGTAATATAGCTTGAAATTGGGCAAGGTGATGCCCCCAGCTTTGTTTTTCTTTTTCAACATTTGCTTGGCGATTCGGGGTCTTTTCTGATTCCATACAAATTTTAGGATTGTTTGTGCCAGCACTTTGAAAAATGTCATTGGAATTTTGATCGGGATGGCATTGAAGGTATAGATTGCTCTGGGTAGCATAGACATTTTAACAATATTTATTCTTCCGATCCATGAACATGGAATATTTTTCCATCTTTGTGTGTCTTCTTCAATTTCTTTCATGAGTGTTCTGTAGTTCCTGGAGTATAGATCCTTTACCTCTCTGGTTAGGTTTATTCCGAGGTACCTTATGGTTTTTGGTGCTATTGCAAATGGAATCGTTTCTCTAATTTCTCTTTCTACAGTTGCGTTGTTAGTGTATAAGAAAGCAACTGATTTCTGTGCATTGATTTTGTATCCTGCCCCATTACTGAATTGCTGGATGAGTTCTAATAATTTGGGGACAGAGTCTTTTGGGTTTTCCACATGAAGTACGATCTCGTCTGTGAAAAGAGAGAGTCTGACTTCTTCTTTGCAATTTGAATACCTTAGATTTCTTTTTGTTGTCTGATTGCTGTTGCTAGACTTCTAGTACTATGTTGAACAATAGTGGTGAGAGTGTGCATCCTTGACTTGTTCCTGATCTTAAGGGAAAGTCTCTCAGCTTTTCCCCATTGAGGATGATATTCGCTGTGGGTTTTTCATAGATGGATTTTATGAACTTGAGGAATGTTCCCTCTATCCTTATACTCTGAAGAGTTTTAATCAGGAAAGGATGTTGTATTTTGTCAAATGCTTTTTCTGCATCAATTGAGAGGACCATATGGTTCTTCTCCCTCCTCTTATTAATGTGTTCTATCACATTGATTGATTTGCAAATGTTGAACAACCCTTGCATCACGGGGATAAATCCCACTTGGTCGTGGTGGATGATCCTTTTAATGTATTGTTGGATCCTATTAGCTAGGATTTTGTTGAGGATTTTGGAATTCATATTCATCAGGGATATTGGTCTGAAATTCTCCTTTTTGAAGGGGTCTTTGTCTGGTTTGGGGATTAAAGTAATGATGGCCTCATAGAACAAGTTTGGAAGTTTTCCTTCTGTTTCTACTTTTTGAAACAGCTTTAGTAGAATAGGTATTATTTCTTCTTTGAATGTTTGGTAGAATTCCCCAGGGAATCCATCGGGCCCTGGACTCTTGTTTTTTTGGGAGGATTTTGATCACTGCTTCAATCTCGTTACTGGTTATTGGCCTATTCAGGTTGTCAATTTCTTCCTGTTTCAGTCTTGGCAGCTTATAGGTTTCCAGGAAGGCCTCCATTTCATCCAGATTGCTCAGTTTATTGGCATATAGTTGTTGATAATAATTTCTAAGAATTGTTTCTATTTCCTTGGTGTTAGTCAGGATCTCTCCCCTTTCATTCATAATTTTATTAATTTGGGTCCTTTCTCTTTTCTTTCGGTTAAGTCTGGCCAGTGGTTTATCGATCTTATTAATTCTTTCAAAGAACCAACTTCTAGTTTCGTTGATCTGATCTACTGTGTTTCTGGTTTCTTATTCATTGATTTCTGCTCTAATTTTAATTATTTCTCTTCTAAAGTGTGGCTTAGGCATCGTTTGTTGCTTCTTCTCTAGTTCTTTAAGGTGTAGAGGTAGTTGGTGAATTTGGGGTTTTTCTATTTTTTTGAGTGAGGCTTAGATGGCTATGTATTTCCCCCTTAGGACCGCTTTTGAAGTATCCCATAGGTTTTGGACTGATGTGTTTTCGTTCTCATTGATTTCCATGAATTGTTTAAGTTCTTGTTTGATTTCCTGGTTGACCCAAACATTCTTGAGGAGAGTGGTCTTTAGCTTCCAAGTGTTTGAATTTCTGCCAATTTTTTTCTTGTGATTGAGTTCCAGTTTTAGAGCACTGTGGTCTGAAAATATGCAGGGAATAATCTCAATCTTTTGGTATCAGTTGAGACCTGATTTGTGACCCAATATGTGGTCTATTCTGGAGAAAGTTCCATGTGCGCTCGAGAAGAATGAGTATTCTGTTTTTTTAGGGTGGAATGTTCTGTAAATATCTATGAGGTCCATCTGGTCCAAGGTATCATTCAAAGCTCTTGTTTCCTTGTTGATTTTCTGCTTAGATGATCTGTCCATTGCTGAGAGTGGAGTATTGAGGTCTCCTACAATTAATGTATTGTTATCAATATGACTCTTTATTTTGGTAAACAGTTGGCTTATGTAGATGGCTGCTCCCATGTTGGGGGCATAGATATTTACAATTGTTAGATCTCCTTGTTGGATAGATCCTTTAAGAATGATATAGTGTCCTTCTGTGTCTCTAACTATAGACTTTAGTTTAAAATCTAATTTGTCTGATATAAGAATTGCTACCCCAGCTTTCTTTTGAGGTCCGCTGGCATGCAAGATGGATCTCCATCCCTTCACTTTCAGTCTGGCTGTATCTTTAGGTTCAAAATGAGTCTCTTGTAGGCAGCATATGGATGGGTCCTGTCTTTTTATCCAATCTGCAACCCTGTGGCATTTTATGGGAGCATTTTGGCCACTCACGTTGAGAGTGATTATTGAAAGATGTGAATTAATTGTCATCATGTTGCCTGTGAAGACGTTGTTTTTATAGATTGTCCCTGTAAATTTCTGTTGTAGATCACTCTTGGGGTCTTTCTCCTTTTATAGAACCCCCCTTAATATTTCTTGCAGGGCCGGCTTAGTGGTCCCATATTCTTTCAGTTTCTGCCAGTCGTGGATGCTCTGCTTCTCTCCATCCATTCTAAATGACAGCCTTGCCGGATAAAGGATTCTTTACTGCATGTTTTTCTCTTTTAGTACCCTAAATATGTCTTGCCAGGCCTTTCTGGCTTGCCAGGTCTCTGTGGATAGGTCTGACTTTATTCTCATGTTCCTCCCTCTGTACATAAGGAATCTCTTCCCCCTAACTGCCCTTAAGATGGTTATCTTGGTTCTAAGATTTGCAAGTTTTACTATTACATGCCGGGGTGTTGGCCTGTTTTCCTTGATCTTGGGAAGGGTCCTCTCTGCCTCTAGGATGCGAATGTTTGTTTCATTCCCCAGATTAGGGAAGTTCTCAGCTACTATTTGCTCAAATACATCTTCTAGTCCTCTTTCTCTCTCCACTCCCTCCGGAATTCCAATTATTCCTACATTGGAATGCTTCATGGTGTCACTTATTTCTCCGATTCTATTTTCATGGATTCTGAGTTGTTTTTACCTGGCCTCCTCTTTTCCCTTTTTATCTATTATATTGTCTTTCAGGTCGCTTATTCGTTCTTCTGCCTCAGTTACCCTAGCTGTTAGAGTATCTAGATTGGATTGGATCTCATTGATAGCATTTTTAAGTTCTGCCAATTCAGCTTTCATTCCTGCCCTTAGAGACTCTATGTTTCCATTAATTGATTTCTCCATTCTAGCTATTGTCTTTACAATTGCTAGCCTCAATTCCATCTCCGACATCTTGGTTATATCTGCATCCATTTGTAAATCTGCAGCATAAGTCATGATCTCTGAGTCTTTTCTATTTTGGGGGTTCCTCCCCCTAGTCATTCTGTTGATGGGTGTTTTAGGGGATGTATTGAGTCCAAATTATTGACCAGAACCCAAGCAAGATGCCCCTGTTTTCTTTGGACCTTAGGGTTGCTGGCCTATGGTTTTCCCAGCCTGTCTTCTGTGGGAGGGGCCTGCCGCGCTGTTACTCAGGCAACCCTGTTGGGGCGGAGTTGCCCTGACCCCCTGTGGCGGGGGATGGGCTCAGTGGATCAGTTTTTGGGGGTTTTGTTCTCTGGCGGCTTTCTGCGTCTCTTCCACGAGTCAGAGCAGAAGAGACCGTTTCCAACCCTCTGCCTCAGAGCAGAGAGACTGCAGTCTATTTTTCAGTGAGCTCTGCAGGCCACACCATCTCTGTTTCTGTCCGTCCTGCTATAAACTGCAGCGTCCTGGGTTGTGCGTCCCTCCGCAGCACTCCCAGTCCTGCCTCCAGGTCAGAGCACGTCTCTGCCCTTCTTGCTTCTAAAACCGCCAGTCGCTCCCAGTTCGCACACGCGACCCCGCTGCTCCAGGTCTCTGCCCTGGGGGCTGCCCTAAAGTCCTTTCCCCCCCGCTACCGGTCTGCGATTCTGTGCCAGTCCCCAGCGCGGGAGGCTGTTGCTCACCGGTGGTGTAAGTTCCCCATGGCCAGGCACCCTCCCGCTGCCATTTATCCTCCGATATCTGCCCTCAGAATCACGGCTCCCCACTTCATACCTTGAAACCAACCGCCTGCGATATTCTGTTTGTGGAGATCCAGATCTTCTTACATCTCAGGCTGGTTTCATGGGTGCTCAGAGTGGTCTGGTAGATATCCAGCTCAATTCCGGGGACCAGTTGAAATAGGGTCCCCTACTCCTCCGCCATCTTTCCTCCTCCTTCCAGATTGTATACTTCTTGAAAATGTAGACTGTGTCTTATATTTCTTTGTATTCTCAACTCCCTTCTCTCTTTGACACAATAATAATGACAATAGCAATAAGTGAACTCATATACAGTGTTTCACAATTTACAAACGTTTTTACACAAATTACTTCATTTAATCTTTAGAATAACATCATAAGTATTATGAGCTTTTGATATGTGAGGACACTGGAGCTCAGGAAAATTTAATGGCATGTTCTTGGATTTAGAGCAAGCAAGTTGATGAACAGAACTCCAGATATTGCTAGGTACTTGATCTCAATGCACACCAACTAACTGAATGAGTAACGTATGGTAAAGATGGATCTTATGATGGATGGAATTGGTAGACTAATAAAGTGAGTCAAAGACAATTTCACTGAATTCCAGGACTTTTTAAGAAGCAACATATAAATTGAAAAGAGAAACTATGAAGGGGATTAAATAATGAGTTTGGATTTTTTTGGTTTATTTAAATTTTTTATTAAGTTCAACTAGCCAACATATAGTACATCATTAGTTTTTGATGTAGTGTTCAATGATTCATTAGTTGCATATAACACCCAGTGGTCATGAGATCACATGCCCTCCTTAATGCCCATCACCCAGTTTGGATTTGGATTTTTACATGTGAATTATTATATTGCTGGAATATCAAAGAATAGGTGAGCTATAGGACAGTAACTACTTCCTCCTTTTACCAATTCTGATCTATTCTCTATACAGCAGCCATCCTTTAAAAATATAGCTGTTTCTTTAAAAATCAATGGGCTAGTGAAACAATTGAAGAAGAAATAAAAGAATAAAAGAACACATGTAGACAAATGAGAATGAAAAGAAACAATTGTCCAAAATCACTGGGACACAGCAAAAGCAGTTCTAAAAGGGAAATATAGCAACAGAGGCCTACCTCAAGAAACACAGAAAAGCTCAAATAAACAATCTAACCTTACACCTAGGGGAACTGGAAAAAGAACAAAGCCCAAGGTGAATAGAAGGAAAAAAATAAGGATCAGAGCAGAAATAAATGACAGAGACTTAAAAAAATAGAAAAAAAATCAATGAAACATGAACCAGTTCTTTGAAATGATAAACAACATCGATAAGCCCTTAGTCAGATTCATCAAGACAAAAAGAGAAAGAATCCAAATAAAATTATAACGAAGGGAGAAATAACAGCTGATACCACAGGAATACAAAGGATTAGAAGAGAATAATATAAAAATTCATATGTCAACAAATAAGACATGTGATGTGGAATTTAAGACACAAAACAAATGAGTAAAGGGGAAAAAAGAAACAAATTAAGAAACAGACTTTTAAAAAATTTTAGTTATTATACAGTGCAATATTGGTTTCTGGAATAGAATTGTATGGTGACTAACATAGCATAATAAAATTAAAAAAAAAAAAAAGAATTCAGTGATTCATCACTTACATGAAACACCCAGTGCTCATCACAAGAAGTGTACTCTTTAATTTTTTTTTAAAGATTTTATTTATTTATTTGGGAGAGAATGAGAGCACAAGTGAGAGAGAGCATGAGGGGGCAGCAGAGACAGAGGGAAAAGCAGACTCCCTGCTGAGCAGGGAGCCTGATGCGGGACTCAATCCCAGGATCCTGGGATCATGACCTGAGCCAAAGGCAGACGCTTAACTGAATGAGCCACCCAGGCGCCCAAGTGCACGCTTTAATAACCATTACCCATCTAGCCCATCCCCACCCCACCTTCCTCCATAAACCCTCAGTTTCTTCTCTATTATTAAAAGTCTGTTATGTTATGGCTTGTTTCCCTCTCTCCTATTTTTTTCTTTTCCCCTTTCCCATATGTTCGTCTGCTTTCTTTCTTAAATTCTACATATGACTGAGATCATATGGTATTTGCCTTTCTCTGCTTGACTTATTTCACTCAGCATAATACACTATAGCTCCATCCACATCATTGCAAATGGCAAAATTTCATTCTTTTTGATGCCTGAGTAATATTCCATGACATATATATACTACATCTTCTTTATCCATTTGTCAGTCAATGGACACTTAGGCTGTTTCCATAATTAGGTGTTTGTAGATAATGCTGCTAAACATCAGGGTGTGTGTGTATCTTTGATTTAGTACTTTCACATACTTTGGGTAAATACATAGTAGTGCAATTGCTGGATTTTGGGATAGTTCTATTTTGAAATTTTTGAGGAACCTCTATACTGTTTCCCAGAGTGGCTGCACCAGTCTGCATCCCCTTGCAGAGGAGGGTTCCCCTTTCTCCACATCCTCACCAACGCCTGTTGTTTCTTGTGTTGTTAATTGTAGCCACTCTGATGTGTGTTGAATTGTAGTTTCAACATTCCTTCTGTCTCATTGTTTGTGTATAGAAACGCAACTGACTTCTGTGCATTGATTTTATATCCTGCCACTTTGCTGAATTCCTGTATTAATTCTAACAATTTTTTGGTGGAGTCTTTTGGATTTTCTATATAGAGTATCATGTCATCTGTGAAGAGTGAAAGTTTGACTTTGCTGATTTTGATGCCTTTTATTATTTTCTGTTGTCTGATTTCTGAGGCAAGGACTTACAGCACTATGTTGAACAACAGTGGTGAGAGTGGACATCCCTGTCATGTTCCTGATCTCAGGGGAAAAGCTCTATTTTCCCCTTGAGGAAGATATTTCCTTGAATCTTTCCTATATGGCCTTTATGATGTTGAGGTATGTTTCCTTTATCCCTACTTTGGTGAGGGTTTTTATCATGAATGGTTGTACTTTTTCAAATGCTTTTTCTGCATCTGTTGAGGGGATGGTATGGTTCTTATCATTTCTTTTATTAATTTATTTTATCATGCTGATTGATTTATGAATATTAAACTACCCTTGTAACCCAGGGAAAAATCCCACTTGATCGTGGTGAATGATTCTTTTAATGTACTGTTGGGTTCGAATTGCTGCTAGTTTTTTTTTTTTTTTTTTTTTTTGAGAATTTTTCCATTCATTCTCATCAGGGATATTGGCCTGTAGTTCTTTTTTAGTAGTATCTTTATCTGGTTTTAGTATCAGGATAATGTTGACCTCAAAAAATGTATTTGGAAGTTCCTTCCTTTTCTGTTTTTTGAAGTAGTTGAGAAAAAATTTTTTTCAACTATCTCAAAAATGCTTGGTAGAAAGTAAGAGAGCAAATGTCAGGTGTGTCAGATATTTTTTAAATTTTTTCATTTAGGGGCGCCTGGGTGGCTCAGTCGTTAAGCGTCTGCCTTCGGCTCAGGTCATGATCCCAGGGTCCTGGGATCGAGCCCCACATCGGGCTCCCTGCTCAGCGGGAAGCCTGCTCCTCCCTCTCCCACTCCCCCTGCTTGTGTTCCCTCTCTCGCTGTGTCTCTCTCTGTCAAATAAATAAAATCTTTAAAAAAAATAAAAATAAAAAAAATAAATTTTTTCATTTAAATTTAATTTAGTTAACATATAGTGTATTATTAGTTTCAGGGGTGGAATTCAGTGATTCATCAGTTGCATAAAATACCTACTGCTCATTACATCAAGTGCCCTCCTTAACACACATCACCCAATTGCCCCAAAAACCAACCCTGCCCCTCCAGCAACCCTGTTTATTTCCTATAGTTAAGAGTCTCTGATGGTTTACCTCCCTCTCAGTATTTATCTTATTTTATTTTTCTTTTGCTTCCCCTCTGTTTATCTGTTTTGTTTCTTAAATTACACATAAAAGAAAAATCATATGGTATTTGTCTTTCTCTGACTGACTTATTTTGCTTAGCATAATGCCCTCGAGTTCCATCCATGCCATTGCAAATGGCAAGATTTCAGTCTTTTTGATGGCTGAGTAATATTCCATTGTGTGTGTGTGTGTGTGTGTGTGTGTGTGTGTGTGTGTGTGTGTGTGTACCACCTCTTCTTTATTCTTTCATCCATTGATGGACATCTGGGCTCTTTCCATATTTTGGCAATTGTGGACATTGCTGCTATAAACATTAGGGTGCATGTGCCCCTGAAAGTCACTATTTATCCTTTGGATAAATACCTAATAGTACAGTTGCTGGGAACTGGGGTAATTCTATTTTTAACTATTTGGGGAATGTGCATACTGTTTTCCAGAGTGGCTAGACAGGTTTGCATTCCAACCAACAGCGTAAAAGTGTTCCTTTTTCTCCACATCCTTCCCAAAATCTGTTGTTTCCTGAGTTGTTAATTTTAGCCCTTCCAATTGGAGTGAAGTGGTATCTCACTGTGGTTTTGATTTGTATTTCCTTGATGCCGAGTGATGTTAAGCATTTTTTGATGTGTAAGTTAACCATTTGAATGTCTTTGGAGAAATGTCTGTCTTTGGAGAAATGTCTTCTGCCCATTTCTTGACTGGATTTTTGAATTTTGGGTGTTGAGTTTGATAAGTTCTTCATAGAATTTCAATAGTAGCCCTTTATCTAGTTTGTCATTTGCAAATATCTTTTTCCATTCCATTGGTTGCCTTTTACTTTTGTTGATTGTTTCGTTTGCTGTAGAAAAGCTTTATGTCCTGATGAAGTCCCAGTAGTTCATTTTTGCTTTCGTTTCCCTTGCCTTTGGAGACATGTTTTATTTTGTTGACTGTTTCCTTTGCTGTGCAGAAGCTTTTTATCTTGATAAGGTTCCAATAGTTCATTTCTGCTTTTGTTTCCCCTGTCTTTAGAGACGTGTCTTGCAAGAAGTTGCTGTGGCTGAGGTCAAAGAGTTTACTGCTTGTGTTCTCCTCTAGGATTTTGATGGATTACTGTCTCACACTTAGGTCTTTCATCCATTTTGAGTTTATTTTTGTGTATGGTGTAAGAAAGTGGTCTAGTTTCATTCTTCTGCACGTGGCTGTTCAATTTTCCCAACACCATTTGTTGATGAGACTGACTTTTTTCCATCGGATATTCTCTCCTGATTTGTCAAAGATTAGTTGACCACAGAGTTGAGGGTCCATTTCTGGGTTCTCTATTCTTTCCCATTGACCTATGTGTCTGTTTTTGTGCCAGTACCTTACTGTCTTGATGATTACAGCTTTAAAATACAGCTTGAAGTCCAAAATTGTGATGCCTCCAGCTTTGGTTTTCCTTTCAATGTTACTTTGGCTATTTGGGATCTTTTCAGTTCCATACAAATTTTAGAATTATTTGTTCCTGCTCTGTGAAAAATGCTCGTGGTATTTTAATAGGGATTGTATTAAATGTGTAGTTTGCTTTGGGTAGAATAGACGTTTTAACAATATCTTTTTCCAATCCGTGAGCATGGTAATTTTTTCCATTTCTTTGTGTCTTCCTCAATTTCTTTCATAAGTTTTCTATACTTTCCAGAGTACAGATCTTTTACCTCCTTGGTTAGGTTTATTCCTAGGTATCTTATGGTTTCTGGTGCAATTGTAAACAGGATTGATTCCTTGATTTCTTTTTCTTCTGCTTCATTGTTAGTTTGTAGAAATGCAACAGACCTCTGTGTTTTCATTTTATATCCTGCCACTTTGCTGAATTCCTGTATGAGTTCTAGCAATTTTTTGGTGGAGTCTTTTGGGTTTTCTACATAGAGTATCATGTAGTCTACAAAGACTGAAAATTGGACTTCTCCTTTATCAATTTGGGTGCCTTTTATTTCTTTTTATTGTCTGATTGCTGAGGCTAGGACTTCCAGTATTAGGATGCAGAAAAGTGGTGAAAATTGACATCTGTGTCATGTTTCTGATCTTAGGGGAAATGCTATTGAGGATGATATTTATTGGGGGTTTTGTGTATATGGCGTTTATGACATTGAGGTATGTTCTATCACTACATCATGGAATTTTTTTTTTTTATGTAAAGAAAGGATAGTGTATTTTGTAAAATGCTTTTTCTGCATTTATTGAGAGGATCATGTTTGCTATCTATTCTTTAATACTGTGGTATATCATGTTGATTAATTTGTGGATGTTGAACTACCTCTGCAGCCCAGTAATAAATCCCACTTGGTCATGGTGAATAATCCTTTGAATGGCCTGTTGGATCCTATTAGCTTTTATCTTGGTGAGAATTTGGCATCCATGTTCATCAGGGATATTGGTCTGTAATTCTCCTTTTTAATTGGGTCTCTCTCTGGTTTGAGATTAAGGTAATAATGGCCTCATAGAATGAGTTTGGAAGTTTTCCTTCCATTTCTATTTTTTGTAACAGTTTTAGAAGGAGAATAAATATTATTTCTTCTTTAAATGTTTGGTAGAATTCTCTTGGGAAACCATCCAGCTCTAGAATCTTGTTGGTTGGGAGATTTTTTATTACCGATTCAATTTCTTTGCTGGTTATGGGTCTGCTCACCTTTCTCTTTCTTCCTTTTTTTGTTTTGTTAGTTTATATGTTTCTAGGAAACTCTTATCCATTTCTTCCAAATTACTTAATTTGTTGGCATATAATTGCTCATAATATTCTCTTAGAATTGTTTGTATTTCTTTAGTGTTGGTTGTGATCTCTCCTCTTTCATTCATGATTTTTATTTATTTGGGTCCTCTCTTTCTCTCTCTCTCTCTCTTTTTTTTTTAATAAGTCTGGCTCGGGGTTTATCAGTTTTGTTAATTCTTTCAAAGAACCTTGTCCTACTTTCCTTGATCTGTTCTACTGTTATTTTTTAAAATTTATATGTCTTTGATTTCTGCTCTAATTTTTTAAATTTCTCTTCTCCTGCCAGACTTAAGCTTTATTTGCTGTTCTTTTTCAAGCTCTTTTTGGTGTGAGGTTAGGTAGTGTATTTGAGACTTTTCTTACTTCCTGAGTAAGGCCCGTATTGCTATATACTTCCCTCTTAGGACCACCTTGCTTCATCCCAAAGCTTTTGAACTGTCATGTTTTCATTTTCATTTGCTTCTATGTATTTTTTTAATTCTTTTTTAATTTCCTGGTTGACCCATTCATTCTTTAGTAGGATGTTCCTTAACCTCCCTGTATTTGTCATCCTTCAAAATTTTTTCTTGTCCTTAAATTCAAGTTTCATTGTGGTCTGAAAATAGCATGGTATGATCTCAGTCTTTTTGTACCCCTTGAGACCTGATTTGTGACACAGTATATGATCTATTCTGGAGAATGTTCCATGTGCACTTGAAAAAGAATGTGTATTCTGCTGCTTTAGGATGAAATGCTCTGAATGTATCTGTTAAGTATATCTGATCCAAGGTGTCATTCAAAGCCCTAGTTTCCTTGCTGATCTGCTTAGATGATCTGTCCATTAATGTAAGTGGGGTGTTAAAATCCCCTACTATTATTGTATTGTTATCAATGAGTTTGTTATGAATTATTTTATATATTTTGGTGGTCCCATAATGGATGTATAAATATTTACAATGATTATATCCTCTTGTTGGATTGTTCTCGTTGTGATTAAATAGTGCTTTTCTTTGTTTCTTGTTATAATATTTGTTTTAAAGTCTATTTTGTCCAATGTAAGTATTGATATTCTGGCTTCCTATTGACATCTACTTGTGTGATAAATGTTTCTCCATCCCCTCAGTTTCAATCTGCAGGTGCCTTTAGGTCTAAAATGAGTCTCTTGTAGGCAGCACATAGGTGGATCTTTTTTTTTTTTTTTTTATTTAATCCATTCTGACACCCTATGTCTTTTGATTGGAGCATTTAGTCCATTTACATTCAAAGTAATTATTGATAGATATATATGTGTTGCCACCTTATTACTTGTTTTGTCATTGTTTCTGGAGATTTTCTGTGATCCATTCTTATCTTTCACTCAAATGGTACCTTTAATATTTCTTGCAGGGCCGGTTTAGTGGTCATGAACTCCTTTAGTTTTTGTTTTTCTGGGAAACTTTTTTAAAGATTTTATTTATTTATTTGAGAAAGAGAGAGCACAAAAGGGAGGAGGGTCAGAGGGAGAAGCAGACTCCCCACTGAGCAGGGATCCGGATGCAGGACTCAATCCTGGGACTCCAGGTTCATGTCCTGAGCCAAAGGCAGTCACTCAACTGACTGAGCCACCCATGTACCCTTCTGGGAAACTCTTAATCTCCATTTCTATTCTTAATGATAGCTTTACTGAATAGAGAATTCCTGGCTGCAGATATTTTCTGAATATTACAAGCTACTCCCTTCTGTTTCTGTTGAGAAATCTCCAGCTAGCCTTATGGGTTTTCCTTTGTAAGTTAAGTGCTTCTTTTGTCTTGGTGCTTTTAAGATTTTTTATCACTATATTTTGCAAATTTAATTACAGTATGTCTTGGTGTGGGTGTGCTTTTTTTTCTCTATGAGAGACTATGGACTCTGAGAAACAAACTGTGGGTGTGTTTTTTATTGAACATAGTATATATATTTTAAAGTCTAAATATATATATTTAATATATATATTTAGTTTAAATATATAATATACATCCACAGCAACTATTCAACAAAAAGAAATAAATGGCATCCAAGTTGGCAAGGAAGAAGTAAAACTTTCACTATTTACAGATGTATGTGATAGTATATATAGAAAACCCAAACAATTCCACCAAAAAAGTGCTAGAACTGATAAATAGAATTCATTAAAGTCACAGGATACAAAATCAATGTACAGAAATCTGTTGCATTTCTATACACAAATCACTTGTCAGAATGGCTAAAATCAACAACACAAGAAACAGGTTTTGGTGAAGTTGTGGAGAAACAGGAACTCTTTTTCACTGTTGGTGGGAATGCAAACTGGTACAGCTACTCTGGAAAACAGTATGGAGGTTCCTCAAAAAGTTAAATGGAAGTTCCTTAAAAAGTTAAAAATAAAAGCCATCCTATAGCCCAGCAATTGCACTACTATGTATTTACCCAAAGAATATAAAAATAGTAATTCAAATGGATACATGCACCCTGATGTTTATAGCAGCATTATCTACAATCGCATAATTATGGAAATAGCCCACATGTTCATTTACTGATGAATAGATAAAGAAGGATATATATATATCTTTATCTATTTTATATATAACTTGCCATTTGAAACTACATCCATTGAGCTAGAGAGTATTAGTCTACTCGAAATCAGTGAGAGAAAGATAAATACCATGTGATTTGACAAAGCAAATGAACAAAGGGAAGAAAAAGAGAGAGAGAGAGGAAGACTCTTAACTATGGAGAACAAATTGATGGTCACCAGAAGAGAGATGGGTTGGAGGATGGGTTAAATAGGTGATGGGGATTAAGGAGTGCACTTGTGATGCACTGGGTATTGTATGGAAGTGTTGAATCTCTCTACTGTACACCTGAAACTAATATTACACTGTATGTCACCTAATTGGAATTAAGATAAAAACTTAAGGAAAAAAAGAACAAGCTGAGAAGCAACCTAGTTATCCTTGAGAAGACCCCAAACATTTAAGAATTGGTAGTATTTCTGAAAGTGGGTGTATAGGTAAAGATAAAAGCAGAAGGACCAATTGAATATCTATTTAAAGTGTATTTAGAGCCCCAAATCCCTTCCTGCCTCAGCTTGGTAGATGAGTGAAATGTCTTCTCAACCCAGCAGCAGTCTGGGGTTTTATTCTCTGGAGAGGTCTCTGAACTGCAGGATACCAGGTGCAAAACAAACAAACGAACAAAAAATAACTTTAAAAATTAAAAATATAATATGATCCAGTAAAATACACAGTAGTGTATTTACAGCAAAGAAAATGGAAACACTGATTTGAAAAGATATATGCACTACTATGCTTAATTCAGCAGTATTAACAATAGTGAATATATGAAAGGAACCAGTATCCTTCAATGGACAAATGCATAAGGAAAATGTGTCATATATATGGAATATACATATATAGTGGAATATTAATCAGCCATAAAAAGATGAGCTCTTGCCATTTGTGACAACTTGGATGGGCCTATGTTATATTATGCTTAGTGAAATAAGTCAGACTGAGAAAGACAAATATCACATAATTTCACTCATATGTGAAATCTAAAAAAACAAAAACAAAAACAAATGAATGAACAAAAAGCAGAATCAGATCTATAATTCCAGAGAACAAACTGATGTTTGCCAGAGGGGACGGACCTATGGGGATGGGCTAAATGGTCAATGGGAATGGGAAATCTAGGCTTCCAGTTATGAATTGAATAAGTCACAGAAATAAAAAGCACACCATAAGGAATATATTCAATAATATGATAGCATTGTATGGTGAGAGGTGGTAGCTACACTTGGGGTAATCGGGTGGCAATTTAGTAGCTCATAGAAGCTTCACAGACCATGGTAAATCTCTCATTTTTATAACTACTTCAATTAGCTTTTTTGGACCATCAGTAAGGTAAGACATAGCTTAGCAAATATTTCTAAATACTTCTAGAGAGTCACAGTGCAAGAGATGAACTAAAGTAGGATGAATTTGATGAACAGTATCTAATGAGGGAGTAGGATTTTTATTACAATAAATATTTGAAAGTGTCCAGGTAAGAATATGTAAATAACCACATGCTAAAGATGATAAATCAGGAATTGCAAGTTGAATTAATGAAGTGTTCATTGCACCTTTCTTGATAACCAAATCATTGAAAGTGAAACATTACCTCCTAAATTTTCTAAAGCCCATACAGCTTATTCACTGATGAATGCTGGTATACAACCTCCACCTACCACAGCTTTGGTCCATTCTGATTTCCAAAAATTGATATTAGCAAATGAACCTAAGCAGATTAAAATTCACTGAGACTATAATTACAGGAAGGCACACATTTTGGAGTCAAACCAGCCCAGATTATCTTGTCTATGGAAAGATGTTTTCCCATACAAAAGAGTTTTCTAAGAACTTGAGTAGCTTGGACTTGGCTTCTCAAATTACTGCTATTTGTGCCTTTAATAGTGTCATCAACAGAACAACTTAACAAAGCTCTACTTGCTATGATTTTCCTGTGTTGGAGAAGTAGCAGCATCAGGAAAAGAGGTTACTTTTTTCCCGACATCTCATCTTTCTTAGCTTTCCTTGGTTTCATAACTTTTATACACTACTGTGTCATTTATGTTCTATCTTTTGCTTTGTTCTCCAACCTGTTAAGTGGGCAGTTAGCTAATTAGCATTCTCATTGGTGGACATGTAATTAGACAACGGGAGAAAGCTAGAAGATGGTTGTGGATCTGGCTTAGTTTTTATGGTAACAGCATCAGGGCTTACAGGCCTTTGGTTAACACTCACTAGTTGAATGGGAAATTATACTTTTAAATTCTGCACTATAAAGGTGTTCAGAAATTATTTTTGTATTTTCTAATTATGTATAGAAAATTGATAAATGATTCTGTCCATGTACGGTAGGAAAACATGCATTTCTAGTTAAAGAGGAGATTATTTATGGGAGAATAATATCCACAAAGAGGAAGAAAATGAATTGGGGTAGCATTCTGTAGTCATGTCTATGGCAGATGATTGTAGGATTATTTTATTTGTAAATGGGTAAATTAGAGGTTTGGGGAGAGGGAGTTTAGATCAAACTAGTATTTTATGCTTTATTTCCTTTCCTTGTAGCATGCTTGTTCACAGTAATAATGGTTAATATTTATTATAAAATACTGATTATTATTGACAGAGAAAATTGCATTTCCATTCTTACTAGAACTTTAATTTTTAAATATATGTAAGGACACAGTGCAAATTCATATAAACAAACCAAGAATGTTGTTTTTCCTGGCCTGTAAGTAAAGTAAAATTTAAGATAGGCAGGCAACATATAATTAAGATTTAAATTATCCTTTGGCAGGGGCGCCTGGGTGGCTCAGTCGTTAAGCGTCTGCCTTCGGCTCAGGTCGTGATCCCAGGGTCCTGGGATCGAGCCCCGCATCGGGCTCCCTGCTCGGCGGGAAGCCTGCTTCTCCCTCTCCCACTCCCCCTGCTTGTGTTCCCCTCTCTCGCTGTGTCTCTCTCTGTCAAATAAATAAATAAAATCTTTAAAAAAAAATAAATAAATTATCCTTTGGCAGACTAAACTTTTGAAAGATGTTTTCCTGCTTATAAAAATAGTTTAATTTCTAAAATGAAGGTACATAGTCAATATTAACAAAATTAGCTAAAAACATATTTTAGGAATAACCCCTTCCCTTCTTTATTTCCTAGTTGTGTTTCACTGGATTTTTTTATATTTGAATTTGAGAAAACATCAGCAAGGTGTTATGTGCTGTTCATTTCTTGCTCCATTTTGTCTGCAGTTTCATATGCAAGCTCTTGGAAGGTGCAAAATCTATTTTTAAGGCAATTTAATGTTAGTATTTTACAGTTGTTAATGACTACTCTTTTTCCAAACTTGAAACTACAGTAACCCATTATCTGTCTAGTCTTATTGGAGAATAAGTTGTTCTACGTAAGAATATATTTTAGCAACTGATTTCCACTTCATGGGGGGAAATATTCTAACCATTTTTGAAGGCTAGCTATAAAATATTAGTTTTTTAAAAGAAAATACCAAATATATCTTGACTTTCTTGTTCAGTAGGTTTATCATTCTTAGCATGTATTGTCTGTCTTTTCTGGTTTCTCTCTTTTTTCATAGCTGTCACTTGTCATTGTCCTCTACCTACTTCTAATTTGTATTATCTAAGCTAGCACTTAGCAGGAAAAGGGATAATCAAAAATTTTAGGAGTTGTGTGTTAATAAAATTTAAAAGGCTTGAATGAGAATCAAAGGTCTCTTTTTGTAATAATAATAAGTGCTAATAATAATAATGATAATTGACATTTACTGAGCACTTACTATATTCCAAACACCATGGTAAATGCTTTATGTACATTATATTATTTGATCTTCACAACAGACATATAAGATAGGTGTTACTATTTCAATCTTAGAGAAACTGAGGTTCAGAAAAGTTAAGTGACTTGCTTAAAGTTATATAGCTAGTAAATGATAAAACTGGATTTCAAACATAGCTTGGTCTAATTATGTGTTTAATATCTGTCTTCCCCAACTAAGTATAAGCTCTCTGATGACAATGTTTCACTCAACATTTTATCTCCAGCATATAGCACAGTGCCTTGCATGCACTAGTCTATATAATATTTGATGAATTAATGAATGACAGCAAAGTCCAACCAGAGGGATGAATTAATCACACTTAGCTTGTGGCACATTATAATCATTGACCTATGTAAGGACCATCACTTACTTTTTTCCAGTTTTATTGAGAAGTAATTGACATACATCACTGTGTCAGTTTAAGGCATACAACATGATTTACATATATTGTTAAATGATTACCACAATACGTTCAGCTACTATCCATCTTCTCATATAGATACAATAAAAAAGGGAAAATAATTATTTTTGTGATGAGACTCATAGGGTTTACTCTCTTAACAATTTTCCTATATATCATACAGCACTGTTACTATAGTCATCATTTTGCACATTACATCCCTAGTCCTTATTTACCTTGTAACTGGAAGTTTGTACCTTTTGACCACCTTCCTCTAATTCCCTTTCTCCCCATTCTCTGCCTCTGATAACCACAAATATGGTCTCTTCATCTATGAGTTTGGGGTTATTTTTAGATTCCACATATAAGTGAGATCATACAGTATTTGTCTTTGTTTTGTTTCACTTAGCATAATGGCTTCAGGGTTCATCCATGTCATAACAAATGGTAGGATTTCCTTTTTTGTTTTGTTTTGTTTTGTTTTTTTGGTATGGCTGAATGATAGTTCATTATATATGTTATATATATTATATAACTTCTTTATCCATTTATCCATCAGTGGATATATAGGTTGTTTCTATGTCTTGGTTATTGTAAATAATGCTGCTGTGAACATAGGGGTGCAAGAATCTTTTCAAGTTAGTGTTTTCATTTCCTTTGGATATATTTCCAGAAGTGGAATTGCTAGATCATAATGGTAGTTTTATTTTTAATTTTATCAGTATCCTCCATATTGTTTTCCATAGTGGTTGTACCAATTAACAATCTTACCAACAGTGCAGAAGAGAATTTCTCTTATCTCCACATCCACTCCATATTGGTAATTGTTATTTCTTGTCTTTTAAATTTTTTTAAAAAATATTTTATTTATTTGAGAGAGAGAGAGCACGCATGAGAGCACAAGAAGGGGGAATGGCAAAAGGAGAGGGAGAAGCAGGCTTCTCAATGCGGGGCTCAGACCCAGGACCCTGGGATCATGACCTAAGCTGAAGGCAGACACTTAACTGATTGAGCCACCCAGGTGCCCCTATGTCTTGTCTTTTTGATGATGGCCATTCTAACCAGCATGAGGAGATATCTCAGTTTTGAAATTTACATTTCCCTGATCACTAGTGATATTGAGCATCTTTTCATGTACCTATTGACCTTTCATATATGTTCTTTGTCTCCAAAGAATGCCTATTCAGGTCATTTGCCTACTTTTAATTGGCTTATTCGTGTTTTTTGTTGTTGTTGTTGTTAGTGAGTTGTATATCTTCTTTCTATATTTTGAACATTAACCCCTTCTCAGATATATGGTTGGCAAATATTTTTCCCATTCCGTTGTCTTTTCACTTGGTTGATGGTTTCTTTTGCTTTGCTGTGGAGAAACTTTTTAGTTTTATGTAGTCCCATTTGTTTATTTTTTTTTAAGTTTTGTTGCTTGTGCTTTTGGTGTCATACCCAAAAAATCATTACCAAGACCCATGTCAAGGAGCATTATTCCTATGTTTTCATTGAGAAATTTCATGGTTTCAGGTCCTACATTTAAGTCTTTAATCCATTTTGAGTTAATCTTTGTCAGTGTAAGAAATAGGTAAGGTTTATTCTTTTGCTTATGAATATCAAATTATCCCAGCACAATTTATTGAAAAGACTGTGTTTTCTCCATTAAGTATTCTTGGATCTTTGTCAAATATTAGTTGACTATATATACTTGGGTTAATTTCTGGGCTCTTAATTCTGGTCCATTGGTCTCTTTGTCTGTTTTTATGTCTGTATCATACTCTTCCTGACCGTAGCTTTATAGTATAGCTTGAAATCAGGAGTGTGCTTCTTTCTGCTTTGTTCTTTCTCAGAATTTCTTTGGCTATTCAGGGGTTTTGAGGTCCCACATAAATTTTAGGTTAATTTTTGTACTTCTATTAAAAGTGCTATTGGAATATTGATAGGGATTGTATTAAGTCTATACAAGGCTTTTTTGACTTTTGGTAGTGTGGACATTTCAACAATATTAATTCTTCAATCCTTGAGCACAGGATACCTTCCCATTTGTTTGTATCTTCTTTGACTTATTTCACCAATGTCTTGTACTTTTTAGAGATCTTTCACCTCCTTAGTTAAATTTATTCCTAGGTACTTTATTGTTTTTATGTAATTGTAAATGGGATCAATTTCTTTTTCAGAAAATTCATTGTTAGTGTGTAGAAATGCTACCGATTTTTGTATGTTAATTTTGTATCCTGCAAATTTATTGAATTCATTTATTGATTTGATCTAACAGATTTTGGTTGATTCTTAAGGATTTCTTTATATAAAATCATGTCATCTGCAAATAAAGGTAATTTTCCTTCTTCCTTTCAAATTCTGATACGTTTTATTTCTTTTGCTTGCCTGATTGGTCTAGATAGGACTTCCACTACTGTGTTGAATATGAGTGTTGTAAATGGACACCTTGTCTTGTTCTTGATCTTAGAGGATAAGTTTTCAGCCTTTCACTATTGTGTATGATGTTAGGTGTGGCCTTGTCATATATGGCCTCTATTATGTGAGATATGTTCCTGTTATGCCTCCTTTGTTGTTATTATCATGAATCATGCTGAATTTTCCCAGATATTTTTCTGTGTCTATTGAGATATTTGTGATTCTTTTAAGTATCATAATGATTGATTTCTGTATGCAGAACCATCCTTGCATCCTAGGAATAAATCCTACTTGATCATGGTGTATGAGCCTTTTGATGTGCTGCTAAATTCAGTTCGCTAGTATTTTATTGAAAATTTTTGCACCTATATTCATCAGGGATATTGGCCTACAGTTCCTCCCCCCCCCCCCCCCCCCCCCGCCCAGTAACTAGTGTCCTTTTCTGGTTTTGGTATCAAGATAATGCAGCCTTTGCAAAATGAGTTTGGGAGTGTCCCTTCCTCTTTAGTTTTTTGGAAGAGTTTGAGAAGATTTGGTGTTGGGGGCGCCTGGGTGGCTCAGTCGTTAAGCGTCTGCCTTCGGCTCAGGTCATGATCCCAGGGTCCTGGGATCGAGCCCCGCGTCAGGCTCCCTGTTTGGCGGGAAGCCTGCTTCTCCCTTTCCCACTCCCCCTGCTTGTGTTCCCTCTCTCGCTGTGTCTCTCTCTGTCAAATAAATAAATAAAATCTTTAAAAAAAAAGAAGATTTGGTGTTAATTTCTTTTTTTTTCTTTTTTTTTTAAATTTTATTATGTTATGTTAGTCACCATACAATACATCATTAGTTTTTGATGTGGTGATCCACGATCCATTGTTTTCATATAACAACCAGTGCTCCATGCAGTACGTGCCCTCCTTAATACCCATCACCAGGCTAACCAATCCCCCCTCCCCCCGCCCCTCTAAAACCCTGTTTGTCTCTCAGAGTCCATATTCTCTCATGGTTCATCTCTCCCTCCAATTCTCCTCCCCCTAATTTTTCCCTTCCTTCTCCTAATGTCCTCCATGCTATTCCTTATGTTCCACAAATAAGTGAAACCATATGATAATTGACTTTCTCTGCTTGACTTATTTCACTTAGCATAATCTCCTCCAGTCCCATCCATGTTGATGTAAATGGTGTTAATTTCTTTTTAAGTGTTTGGGAAAATTCACTAGTGAAGCCATCTGTTACTGGGCTTTTCTTCATTGGGAGAATTTTGATTACTAACTAAATCTTTTTACTGGCAATTGGTCTATATAGACCTTCTATTTCTTCCTGATTCAGTCTCAGTAAGTTGTGTTTCTAAGATTTTTTTTAAAAAAATTTCTAGGTTGTCTAGTTTGTTGGTGTATAGTTGTTTTAAAATAGCTTCTTATGATTCTTTGAATTTCTGTGGTATTAGTTGAAATGTATGTTTTTTCATTTGTAATTTTTTTAAATTTTATTTTATTTTGTTATGTTAGTCACCATACAGTACATCATTAGTTTTTGATGTAGTGTTCCATGATTCATTTTTTTTCATATAACACCCAGTACTCCATGCAATACGTGCCTTCCTTAATATCCATCACCAGGCTAACATCATTTGTAATTTTGATGATATTTGTCCTTTATCTCTTTTTCTTGATTAGTCTAGCTAAGGATTTGTCAATTTTGTTTATCCTTTAAAGAACCCAACTCAGTTTGTTTAATCTTTTTTATTGTTTCTCTGTTCTCAATTTCATTTATTTTTGCTCTAATTTTTATTATTTCTTCTGCTAAGTTTGAGCTCAGTTTCTTCTTTTTTATAGTTTCATAAGATGTAAAGTTAGGTTGTTTTGTGGGATTGTTCTTGCTTCTTAATGTAGGTGTTGGTATAAACTTCTTTCTAGAACTCCTTTTGTTTCATTCTTCAAGTTCCTGCATATTATATTTCCATTTCTGTTTGTCTCAAGAAACTTTATTTCCCCCTTAATTTCTTATTTGATCCATTTTTTTAGGATAGTGTTGTTTAATTTCTATGTGTTTGTGAATCTTCCAATTTTTCTGTTGTTACTGATTTCTAATTTCATGCCGCTGTGGTCGCAGAAGATACTTGGTATGATGTTAGTCTTCTTGAATTAGCTATGACTTCTTTTGTGACTTAATATATGGTCTATCCTAGAAAATGATCTGTGTGTGCTTGAGAATAATGTGTATTCTGCTGTTGTTTGATAGAAGGTTCTGCATAGGTCTGTTGGATCAATTTGGTGTATAGTGTTGTTCAAATCCATTGTTTATTGATACTCTGTTTGTATGATGTATCCATTGTTTAGAGTGGGGTATTAAAGTCCCCAGGTAAATAAATAAATAAATAAATAAAGTCCCCAGCTATTATCATATTACTATTTATTTTTCCTTTCATCTCTGTTAGTTTTGCTTTATATATTTAAGTGCTCCAATGTTGGATGCATAATTATTTATAACTGTTATATCTTCCTGATGTATTGACACTTTATCATTATATAATGACATTTTTGGTCTCTTTTAACATTTTAAGTTTATATAACTATAGCCACCCTGCTTTTTTTGGCTACCATTTGCTTGAAATGTCTTTTTCTATCCCTTCACTTTCATTCTGTTTGTCTCTAAAGACAAAATGAGTTTCTTGTAGGTAATATATTATTTGATCTTGTTTTCATATCCATTCAGCCATTCTATGTCCTTTAATTGGAGAATTTAATCAGTCTACATTAAAGTAAATATTGATAAAGACTTACTATTGCCACTTTGTTATGTGTTTTCTGGTTGTTGTTTTAAATCCATTGTTCTTTGTTTCTCATTTTATTTTTTTGTGTGTTTTGATGTCTTTTGTATCAATATGCATTGACTTCTTTATTATGTTCTTTTGTGTAATTAAATGATTTTCCCTTGTGATTACCATAAAGTTTACATAAAATACCTTAAACTTATAATATCCTATTTTAAATTGATAACAGCTTAACTTCAATAGTATTTGTAAGCTTTACACTTTTACCATTCCTCCCCTTTACATTTTACATTATTGATGGTACAATTCACATGTTTTTTATATCATGTAACTAATAACTTATTATTGTAGTTATCATTATTTTTACTATGCTTATTTTTTATTTGTAACCTAGAATTTTAAGTGAGCTATTGCCATATTGCAGAATGTGTGACTATATATTTACCATTACCAATGAGATTTACACTACCTTTTTATGTTTTTATGATGTTAATTAGTATTCTTTTACTTTCACTAAAAGAATTTTCTTTAGCCTTTCTTTTATGTCAGGTGTAGTGGTAATGAACTATTCAGCTTTTGTTTGAAAAGTTTTTAGTCTTACTTTGCTTCTGAAGGATAGCTTTTCTGGTACAGAATTCTTGGTTGACAGTTATTTTATTTCAATATTTTGAATATATCATCCCATTTTTTTCCTGGCCTAAAAAGTTTTTGTTGAGAAATCTACTGATAGTCTTACAGGGGTTCCCTTGTATGCAATGTACCTCTTCTTTTGCTGCCCTTGAAATTCTTGGTTTTTGACTTTTGACAATTTAATTATAATGTCTCTTTTTTTGTCCTATTTGAGTTCAACCTATGTGGGATCCTTTGAGCCTTATGGATTCGAATGTCCATTACTCTTCCTAGGTTCAGTAAATTCTCAGCCATTATTGCTTTCAGTATACATTCTGTCCCTTTCCCTTCTCCTTGTGGAATTCCATAATGTGAATATTGGTTTCCTTTGTGTCCCATAATTCTCATAGGCTTTATTTACTCTTTTTTCTTCATTTTGCTCCTCTGACTAGGTAATTTCTAACATTGTAAACTTGAGGTGTTGATTCTTTTTTCTGTGTGGCCAGCTCTACCTCTGATATTCTCTATTGGATTCTTCAGATTACTTACTGAAATTGTCAACTCTAGAATTTCTGGTTTTTTTAATGTGTGCTATTTCCTTGTTGAACCTCTCATTTTGTTCATGCATTGTTTTCCAAATTTCATTTAGTTGTCTGTGTTCTCTATTAGCACACTAAACTTCTTTAACAGGATTATTTTGAATACTTTATCTGGCAGTTCACATTTCTCCATTTTCTTAGAGTCAGTTATTGGATCTTTGTGAGTTTCCTTTGATGTCATATTTACCTGATTTATCATAATCCTTGATTCCTTACATTGGTATCTACATATTTGAATGATTGGTCTCTGCTTTCAGACTTTATAGGTTTCCTTTGGCCAAGACAGTTTTTCTCCAGTCAGCTCAGCTTGGGGTTTGGTGTGTGTCTGATAGTAATATCCTTGAGCAGGTGGGGTCTGCTATTATTTTCCATTTTGGGGCAAGGCAACTGTTTACATTCTGAGGACAGGGAAGGGGGTGTGCCACTAGCTGAGAATTGTTGGATAAGTCTGCTGGCTTGGTTCTCTACTCATATGAATCTGTAGGATGGACTGTATGGTTGCCTGGATTCTCTGGTCAGGCTTACTAGATAGTTAGTACTGGGTACTATATTCAGTAGCTTATGGGGTTATGAATTAGCTTTCTTGCCTTGGAAGGGCAGTAAGATGGAGTCCAGGGCCTGTATAGCTTATTGACTGGTGACTCAAATCAAGCCAGAGTATGCACTAAATTCCCTGGTCAGTTTTTTTTTTTTTTTTTTTTTCTCTTCAGATGGGAAACCATGGGATGTACTTTCTATCAGGTACCACTATACATAGGGCTATTTAATGGGCTATGCACCTTCCTGTTTGCTCTGGTTAGATTCCCTGGTTTGACAGGCTGAAGACTGTATTCAGCAATGAGCAGGGCTACAAATTAGATTCTCTGCCTGGGCATAGGGGGACAAGCAGCTCTAAAGCCAGTAAAGCTTTTTGTTGTCTTAACTGAAGATGACCTGTGCCCCAAGTTTCCTGACAGAAGAGGGTCACTAGCTTTGTTCTTAAAAATATTAACTCTGCCCACCCACCTCTTGAATTGAGTGCTTCTGGTCTACACAGTTTCTAGGAGTTTTCTCTAGCCCTTTTGGTCAGATGGATCCACATTATCCACAGCTGGAGGAGCTGTGATTAAGCTCCTTGCCTGGGTGAAAGTGGGTAGGGCTGCTCCTGAGGCTACTCTCAGTTTCTCAAACTGGATCTCTGGTTGAGAGGAACTGGGAGCTACTCTCGACCTTGGCTATACACTCCCTGCCTGTGTATATTAGCGAAATGCCTCATATCTGGTACTGGCTTTCCTCTGGGGACAGCCAGCTCTTTCTGCCTCCCTCTAGGCTTGAGCACCACTGGGCAGCACTGCTTCTAGGAGTTGTTGCCAGCCCTTATGGTAAAATGGGGCTGGAAGACAGTGTCCACAGTGGGTAGGGTGTGATTCACCTCCTTGCCTGGACATGTTCAAGCCGGGCTCAGGCCCCTTCAAAACTCCTTCTTTGAGGATCTGAATCAGGCAGATCTGCACCCTCCAGTGCTCGCTGGTCAGAATGTGCTTGTGACTGTTCTGTAGATAAGTAAAACTGCTGGCTGGGATTACTACTTGGGCACTGCAAGTATGAACTCAGTCTGCCAAGATCCATGTGCTGGTTGTTGCAAGTCCCTCCCCCGTTCTTTCACCATCACATTTTTAGTGGTTGAGCTCCTCAGATTGCCCTGCAATCCCTGTTGTTTGAGATCAGAGCAGGATCTCCTGCAAAGCAACCCACATGCTAGGGGAAACTGGTCCCCCCACCCCGGGTTTCCTTTTCCCACTGGAGGAACAGGAGGCTCAGAGAGATCTCTTCACATTCTGTTGCACTGACCTGGGGCTGATGCAATGTGATCAACATGTAGCTGCTTCTACTGTTCTAATGCAGTCTTTTATGGTCTCTGTGTTGCACAAGGGTGCTTTAGCCTCACTGTTGTGTTCTAGGATTCTCTCAGTGGTGTCTTATTCTTTAGTAGTTGTTGGTTGTTCCTGTGAGGGTAAGTCAGGAACAACTTATGTCACTATCTTGGTGATGTCACTCCCATTACTTTAAAAATTTTTCACTTATTCTCTTTTGTGTCTATTCTCTACTGTCTTTCCCAACTCCTATAGGGTACCATTCTAACATTCTTTATGTGTTACTTTTTTATGTATGAGTTCTTGTGAATTGTTTTCTTGTACCACAAGAACTTTGGCAATGAACACCATTATACATGTCCCCCTCCTGTGTGAGAATTTCTCTACCTCAGAGTGGGACTACTGGGTCCATAGGGTATGTATTAATTCAATTTAAGCAAGAGGTGCCAGATTTCTCTCCAGCCTGGCTTCACCAGCAGTGAATCAGAGCCCTATCTCTCCCAAATTCCCCTATAATACTTATCACTATGCATCTTTCTAATGTTTACCAATCACATTACTATAAAGTGATATCTCATTGTTTTATGGAATATTTCTCAGATTGTTTATGTGTTTGGGCATCTTTTCATATGCTTTTAGTTTGGGTGAGATTTTTTGTGTGTGAAATACCTGTTCATATTTACCAGTCATATCTATCATTTCCTCAAATTTTTTTTTTGCTGATTTATAAGAGTTCCTTAAATATGGTATCTAATAGTTATCACAGATGTCTGAATAATGAATATTGAAAAAAAATTCAAGTTTTTCACTGTTGTACTATACCACCTATTTTTGTTTCAAAGCTGTGTTAGTAGGGTTGCTATTTTAGAGACTTAGAAGCTTCTTTTCTCTTTACTCTTGATTACACTTGCTTGAAATCTGACCTCCTGATAGATAGGGTTTTGCCTGTTTTGAAATACCTAACATACCTTAACTATAATGAAAAATCTATTTAAAAATATTTTTATTATGTTATGTTAATCACCATTACATTACATCATTAGTTTTTGATGCAGTGTTCCATGATTCATTGTTTGCATATAACACCCAGTGCTCCACACAGTATGTGCCCTTTTAATACCCATCACCAGGCTAACCCATCCGCCCAGCCCCATCCCCTTTAGAACCCTCAGTTTGTTTCTCAGAGTCCATAGTCTCTCATGGTTCGTCTACCCCTCTGATTTTCCCCCCTTCATTCTTCCTTTCCTGCTATCTTCGTCTTCTTTTTTTTTTTTTCTTTCAACATATAATGTATTATTTGTTTCAGAGGTACCAGTCTGTGATTCATCAGTCTTACAAAATTCACAGTGCTCACCATAGCACATGCCCTTCCCAATGTCTATCACCCAGCCACCCCATCCTTCCCATCCCCCACCACTCCAGCAACCCTCAGTTTGTTTCCTGAGATTAAGAATTCCTCATATCAGTGAGGTCATATGATACATGTCTTTCTCTGATTGACTTATTTTGCTCAGCATAATACCCTCCAGTTCTATCCACGTCATTGCAAATGGCAAGACTTCATTCCTTTTGATGGCTGCATAATATTCCATTGTATATATATACCACATCTTCGTTATCCATTCATCTGTCGATGGACATCTTGGCTTTTTCCATAGTTTGGCTATTGTGGACATTGCTACTATAAACATCGGGGTGCACGTATCCCTTTGGATCCCTACATTTGTATATTTGGAGTAAATACCCAGTAGTGCAATTGCTGGATTATATGGTAGCTCTATTTTCAACTTTTTGAGGAACCTCCATACTATTTTCCAGAGCGGCTGCACCAGCTTGCATTCCCACCAACAGTGTAGGAGGGTTCCCCTTTCTCCGCATCCTCGCCAAAATCTGTCATTTCCTGACTTGTTAATTTTAGTCATTCTGACTGGTGTGAGGTGGTATCTCATTGAGGTTTTGATTTGGATTTCCCTGATGCCAAGTGATGTTGAGCACTTTTTCATGTGTCTGTTGGCCATTTAGATGTCTTCTTTGGAAAATAGTCTGTTCATGTCTTCTGCCCATTTCTCGATTGGATCATTTGTTCTTTGGGTGTTGAGTTTAAGAAGTTCTTTATAGATTTTGGATACTAACCCTTTATCTGCTATGTCATTTGCAAATATCTTCTCCCATTCTGTCGGTTGTCTTTTGGTTTTGTTGACTGTTTCTTTTGCTGTGCAAAAGCTTTTTATCTTGGTGAAGTCCCAATAGTTCATTTTTGCCCTTGTTTCCCTTGCCTTTGGCGATGTTTCTAGGAAGAAGTTGCTGTGGCTGAGGTCGAAGAAGTTGCTACCTGTGTTCTCCTTTAGGATTTTGATGGACTCCTGTCTCACATTGAGGTCTTTCAACCATTTGGAGTCTATTTTTGTGTGTGGTGTAAGGAAATGGTCCAGTTTCATTCTTCTGCATGTGGCTGTCCAATTTTCCCAACATCATTTGTTGAAAAGAATGTCTTTTTTCCATTGGACATTCTTTCCTGCTTTGTCAAAGAATAGTCGACCATAGAGTTGAGGGTCCATTTCTGGACTCTCTATTCTGTTCCATTGATCTATGTGTCTGTTTTTGTGCCAGTACCATACTGTCTTGATGATGACAGCTTTGTAATAGAGCTTGAAGTCTGGAATTGTAATGCCGCCAGCTTTGCTTTTCTTTTTCAACATTCCTCTGGCTATTCGGGGTCTCTTCTGGTTCCATACATATTTTAGGATTATTTGTTCCATTTCTTTGAAAAAAGTGGATGGTATTTTGATGGGGATTGCATTGAATGTGTAGATTGCTCTAGGTAGCATTGACATCTTCACAATATTTGTTCTTCCAATCCATGAGCATGGAACATTTTTCCATTTCTTTGTGTCTTTCTCAATTTCTTTCATGAGTATTTTATAGTTTTCTGAGTACAGATTCTTTGCCTCTTTGGTTAGATTTATTCCTAGGTATCTTATGGTTTTGGGTGCAGTTGTAAATGGGATCGACTCCTTTATTTCTCTTTCTTCTGTCTTGGTGTATAAGAATGCCACTGATTTCTGTGCATTAATTTTATATCCTGCCACTTTACTGAATTCCTGTATGAGTTCTAGCAGTTTTGGGGTGGACTCTTTTGGGTTTTCCACATAAAGTATCATATCATCATCAAAGAGTGAGAGTTTGACTTCTTCTTTGCCAGTTTGGATGCCTTTTATTTCTTTTTGTTGTCTAATTGCTGTGGCTAGGACTTCTAATACTATGTTGAATAGCAGTGGTGATAGTGGACATCCCTGCCATGTTCCTGACCTTAGGGGGGAAGCTCTCAGTTTTTCCCCATTGAGAATGATATTCGCTGTGGGTTTTTCATAGATGGGTTTTATGATATTGAGGTATGTACCCTCTATCACTATATTCTGAAGAGTTTTGATCAAGAAGGACACTGTACTTTGTCAAATGCTTTTTCTGCGTCTATTGAGAGGATCATGTGGTTCTTGTTCTTTCTTTTATTAATGTATTGTATCACGTTGATTGATTTGCAGATGTTGAACCAACCTTGCAGCCCAGGGATAAATCCCACTTAGTCGTGGTGAATAATCCTTTTAATGTACTGTTGGATCCTACTGGCTAGTATTTTGGTGAGAATTTTTGCATCCGTGTTCATCAAGGATATTGGTCTTTAATTCTCCTTTTTGATGGGGTCTTTATCTGGTTTTGGGATCAAGGTAATGGTGGCCTCCTAAAACGAGTTTTGAAGTTTTCCTTCCATTTCTATTTTTTGGAACAGTGTCAGAAGAATAGATATTAATTCTTCTTTAAATATTTGGTAGAATTCTCCTGGGAAGTCATCTGGCCCTGGGCTTTTGTTTGTTGGGAGATTTTTGATGACTGCTTCAATTTCCTTACTGGTTATAGGTCTGTTCAGGTTTTCTATTTCTTCCTGGTTCAGTTTTGGTAGTTGATACATCTCTAGGAATGCATCCATTTCTTCCAGATTATCGAATTTGCTGGCATGGAGTTGCTCATAATATGTTCTTATAATTGTTTGTATTTCTTTGGTGTTGGTTGTGATCTCTCCTCTTTCATTCATGATTTTATTTATTTGGGTCATTTCTCTTTTTTTTTTTTGATAAGTCTGGCCAGGGGTTTATCAATCTTGTTAATTCTTTCAAAGAACCAGCTCCTAGTTTCGTTGATCTGTTCTACTGTTCTTTTGGTTTCTATTTCATTGATTTCTCCTCTGATCTTTATTATTTCTCTTCTCCTGCTGGGTTTAGGCTTTATTTCTGTTCTTTCTCCAGCTTCTTTAGGTGTAGTGTTAGGTTGTGTATTTGAGACCTTTCTTGTTTCTTGAGAACGGCTTGTATTGCTATATACTTTCCTCTTAGGACTGCCTTTGCTGCATCCCAAAGATTTTGAACAGTTGTGTTTTCATTTTCGTTTGTTTCTATGAATTTTTTTTAATTCTTCTTTATTTTCCTGGTTGACCCATTCATTCTTTAGTAGGATGCTCTTTAGCCTCCATGTATTTGAGTTCTTTCCGAGTTTCCTCTTCTGATTGAGTTCTAATTTCAAAGCACTGTGGTCTGAAAATATGCAGGGAATGATCCCAATCTTTTGGTACTGGTTGAGACCTGATTTGTGACCTAGGATGTGATCTATTGTGGAGAATGTTCCATGGGCACTAGAGAAGAATGTGTATTCTGTTGCTTTGGGATGGAATGTTCTGAATATATCTGTGAAGTCCATCTGGTCCAGTGTGTCATTTAAAGCCTTTATTTCCTTGTTGATCTTTTGCTTAGATGATCTGTCCATTTCAGTGAGGGGGGTGTTAAAGTCCCCCACTATTATTGTATTGTTGTTGATATGTTTCTTTGCATTTGTTATTAATTGGCTTATATAATGGGCTGCTCCCATGTTAGGGGCATAGATATTTACAATTGTTAGATCTTCTTATTGGATAGACCCTTTTAGTATGATATAGTGTCCTTTCTCATCTCTTATTATAGTCTTTGGTTTAAAATCTAATTTGCCTGATATAAGGATTGCCACCCCAGCTTTCTTTTGATGTCCATTACCATGGTAAATGGTTTTCCACCCCCTCACTTTCAATCTGGGGGTGTCTTTGGGTCTACAATGAGTCTCTTGCAGACAGCATATCGATAGGTCTTGTTTTTTTATCCAATCTGATACCCTGTGTCTTTTGATTGGGGCATTTAGCCCATTTACATTCAAGGTAACTATTGAAAGATATGAATATAGTGCCATTGTATTGCCTGTAAGGTGACTGTTACTGTATATTGTGTGTGTTCCTTTCTGGTCTATGTTGCTTTTAGGCTCTCTCTCTGCTTAGAGGACCTCTTTCAAAATTTCTCATAGGGCTGGTTTCGTGTTTGCAAATTCCTTTAGTTTTTGTTTGTCCTGGATGCTTTTTATCTCTCCTTCTATTTTCAATGACAGCCTAGCTGGATATAGTATTCTTGGCTGCATATTTTTCTCATTTAGTGCTCTGAATATATCATGTCAGTCCTTTCTGGCCTGCCAGGTCTCTATGGATAGGTCTGTTGCCAATCTAATGTTTCTACCATTGTAGGTTACAGATCTCTTCTCCTGAGCTGCTTTCAGGATTTTCTCTTTGTCTCTGAGACTTGTAAGTTTTACTATTAGATTTTGGGGTGCTGACTTATTTTTATTGATTTTGAAGGGAGTTCTCTGTGTCTCCTGGATTTTGATGCCTGTTTCCTTCCCCAAATTAGGGAAGTTCTCTGCTGTAATTTGCTCCAATATACCTTCTGCCCCTCTCTCTCTTTCTTCTTCTTCTGGGATCCCAATTATTCTAATATTGTTTCGGCCTATGGTATCACGTATCTCTCAAATTCTGCCCTCGTGGTCCAGTAGTTGTTTATCTCTCTTTTTCTCAGCTTCTTTATTTTCCATCATTTGGTCTTTTATATCACTAATTCTCTCTTCTGCCTCATTTATCCTAGCAGTTAGAGCCTCCATTTTTTATTGCACCACATTAATAACCTTTTTGATTTCAAGTTGGTTAGATTTTAGTTCTTTTATTTCTCCAGAATGGGTTTCTCTAATATCCTCCATGCTTTTTTCAAGCCCAGCTAGTATCTTTAAAATCATCATTCTGAGCTCCAGTTCTGACGTCTTACTAATGTCCGTATTGATTAGGTCCCTGGCAGTCGGTACTGCCTCTTGTTCTTTTTTTTTTGAGGTGATTTTTTCCATCTTGTCATTTTCTCCAGAGTAGAATAGATGAATGAGAGAACAAAATGCTAAGAGGGTAATAATGTTCCCAGAAAAATATACACTAAACAAATCAGAAGAGACCTGAAACTGGGGGAAAAGAAAGGGAAAGAAAGAAAAAATAAAAAGAAAAGAAAAAGATAAAAAAAAAACCCAGAATATTATCAAATATGATCAGGCTGGTGCATAGATCAGTGCCACACACTAGATTTTGGGCATATTTTGGTCTGATAGAAGAAAGTGCCTCCCAAAATTTTAAAGAAAAAAAACTTATATATGTACAAAAATAAGGGTTAATACGATGAAGAGATGGAATATGACTGTAAAAATGAAAACTATAAAAGATTTTATAAAAGGAATTGATAAGAAGTTGGTTGAAAAAAGAAAGAAGAGGATTTAAAAAAAAAAGAAAAGGGAGAGAATGTGATCAGGCAGGAGACTACAACAAAGCCATACATTAGAGATTTAGGGTATATTTTGGTCTGTTAGAAGAAACTGTATCTCAAAATTTTAAAGAGAGAACAACTTTTATATATATGCCAAAAATAAGGGTAACTACTATGAAGGGATAGAATATGACTCTAAAAATGAAAAAAAAAGATTTTTTTAAAAAGGGATTGATAAGATGTTGTTTGAAAAAGGGAAAAAGTAAAATTCAAAAAAAAAAAAGAAAAAGAAAGTTAAAAAAATTAACTTTGAAAGACTAAAGAATCATGGGTAAAAGCCATGAATTCTATGTGCTGTATTCCCCTAGTGCTGGCGTTCTTCCGTTCTCATTGATCGGTAAAATTCGTCTTGGCTGGCTGTTCTTGCTGATCTTCTGGGGGGGGAGCCTTTTGCTGTGGTTCCCAAATGTCTTTGCCAGAGGCAGAGTTGCCCCGCCCTTGCTGGGGGCCGGGCTAAGTAATCTGCTCAGATTTGCTCTCGGGAGCTTTTGTTCCCTGCAAGTTTTCTCTACAGCTTTGGAGGACGAGAGTGAAATGGCAGCCTGCCAATCTCTGCCCCAGAGGAGCTGAGAACTCAGGGCCCCACTCCTCAGTGAGCCCCCAGTGAAAAGCAGTCAGTCACTCCAGTCTCCCTGGTCTCTGGCCACACTCTGTGCTCACCCGGTCAGTGACTGAGCCTTTCTATCTCTGGCACCCAACCCCGTTTGGAGTCTCCAAACCCAGCAGAGTCCTGCGGTGCACTCCCGTGCCACTCCTGCCGGGGCAGGAAGGGGAGTCTCCCCCGATCTGCCACTTGTTGGGTCCCTGCTGGAAGAGCAGTGGCCTGACTGTGGCAAAGATCACAGTTTATGGCAACCCCGAGCTGAGAGCCCACTCCTCAGCTCCGTCTCTGCAGCCGGCTTCCCCGCTCCGATACCTGGGAGCTCTTCTGCATTCAGGCACCCCCGGTCTTTCTGTAGCCCCGAGGGTCCTGGGACCACTGTCCCAGCGAGGGTTCCACCCCCAGCTTAGCCACTGGAGCGACATCCCTCAGCAGAGCCAACTTCTAAAACTTCCGATTTTGTGCTCCACTGCTCTATCGATTGCCAGTAGTGGCTGACAGAGGCCCCCTCCCCCGCCATCTATCTTCCCGAATATCACCTCGGATTCACTTCTCCTCATGTCCTACCTTCCAGAAAGTGGTTGCTTTTCTAAAAATATTTTTGAAACTCTATGAAGTTATTTTTATATTATATTTGAAAGAGTAAATATGCATGATTAGCCAAGAACATTTTGGAAAAGAAGAGTAATGAGGGGAGCTTTCCTTATCATATATTGGAATGCATTTTAAAGCTAGACTACTCAATGTAATACTGGAGACTTATTAATGGATATTTACTTACAGGTTTATCAATAGATATCAACTTACAGACTTATCAATGGATAAGATTATTTAGCCCAAGAAGAAATCCTAGTATGCCAATTTACTTATTCAGTGCTTACCATGCAACCAATATTTAAGCACTAGAGACCCAGCAGTGAGCAAAACAAAATCCCTGCTCTCTTTGAACTTACATTCTAGTGGCATATATGCTTTACATAAACACATATTTCTTTGATATATAAAATATATGTTAACTATATGAATTAGACAAATATGTATTTGATTTGTGAAAAGTTTGTGGAAAATGTTTCACAAATTATTGTGAGAAAAGTAAGGAGTTTTCAAAAAATGATGTTAGTTTAATCAGTTATTTAGAGGAAATAAATGTTAAATACTTCTTAGATTAAATGAGGTGGATTAAGGCATTAAATGTTTACGATGAAAATATAGCAATCTAGAAGAAAACATAGGTGAATAGTTATTGAAACTCCAAGAGGAAAGACTTTAAATTTTAAAAGCAATAGATAAATGATATAAATAGTCCCTGGTGGGGAGCTTAGCCTTTATCCCATACCTGGTATCAATGTGGCAGAATGAAATGGTGTGAGTCAGGCTAATTGACGTGCTTCCCCCATTTTATTTGTGCTTGGTGTCAATGAGACCAGGAATATGAGCCTCTGTGTCTCTATGTCTACCTAGCATTAGTGAGGAGGAATGAGGTAATGAGAGGTGAGTCTGGTTTGCATTATAATTCCCTCTTCTCCCCCACTGTCAATAGGGTCAAATGGGAAGCTGAGCTTCCACTCCTACCTTGTAGCAGCAAAGTGATGTTAATTACTCTCAACTCCACCCATCACTTATACCCCCACTCAAAGGTAACGAGATGGTGTATGTTAGGAGGGTGTCCCTACTTCTGCCAAAAAGGTATCAACTATCAACAGGGCAAAGGGGATTGCTAAACTTCCACCCCACTTGTCTGAAGCAAAGCAGTGGGAGCCAACATTCTGTTCTTGCTGGAGTGATGTCAGTGGAGCCCAACAAGAAGCTGAACTTACAGGCTCACACAGACGTCATAGTGTACATAAACAAGGGACCGTCTGCTAAAAAAGGTGAAATAGGATCTAGAGTCTCATAATATAGTACCCAAATTATTCAGGATACAATGGAAAATTATTCATCATGGCAATAACCAGGAAATCCAAAAATCAAATAAGAAAAGAAAATTACCAAATACCAACACTAAGATGAATCAACTGTTGGAAATATCTAACAAGGGTTTTAAAGCAGCCACCATAAAAATGCTCATCAAACAATTACAATTCTCTTGAAAGAAAAAGAAAAATAGAAAATCTTGGGGCGCCTGAGAGGCTCAGTCGGTTAAATGTCTGCCTTCAGCTCAGGTCATGATCTCAGGGTCCTGGGATCTATCCCCAAGTCTTGCTCCCTGCTCAGTGGGGAGTCTGCTTCTCCCTTTCCCTGTGTCCCCCCCCCCCCCGGGCTCATGTTCTCTCTCTTTCTCTCTCAAATAAATAAATAAAATCTTAAGAAAAATAGAAAATCTTAAAAAAAATAGAAAATATTTTTAAAAATAACCTATAAATAAAAATCAATAGAACTGGAAAATAAAGCAAAAAACTACTGGATAGAATCAGGAGCAGAGATGATAGAAGATAGAATCAGTGAAATTGAGGAAAAGTTATTAGATTTTATTCATTATGAACAACAGAGGGAGAATAGACTAAAAAAAATGAACAGAGCCTCAGAGATCTATGGGCCAATAACAAAATATTTAACATTTCTATCTACAGAGTCCCAAAACTAGAACAGAAGAGTATGGCTCAAAGCCTTCATTATTATGAAGAAATAATGTAGCCAAGACACTGAAACAACCTAAGTGTCCATTGATGGGTGAAGGGATACAGAAGATTATAAATAGTTAAAATCACACAATGGAATTTTATCCAGCCATAACAAAGGAAATTATGACATTTGTGACAACATGGGTGAAACTTGAGGGCATTATGCTAAGTGAAATAAGTCAAACAGAGAAAGATATATACATATGATCTCACATATGTAAAACATAAAAATGTCAAACTCATAGGAATAGAGTAGATTTATGTTTTTTAGGACCTATGGGGTATGGAAAACAGGGAGATGATAATTGATCAATGTGTACAAACTTTCAGTTATAAGATTAATAAGTTCTGAGGATCTAATATACAGAGTGGTGACTGTAGCTAACAAAATTGTATTACATATTTCAAATTTGCTAGAGAGTAGTTCTTAAATGTTCTCAATACACACATTATCTGAGACAATGTGTTAACTTTATTATCATTTCACAATATACGCATATATTAAATCATCACAATATACACCTTAAATTTACACAGTGTTGTCAATTATACCTCAATAAGGCTGACAAAAAGAAAAAATAATGCTGAAATCCTCCTAAATTTGGAAAACCCCACAGATTCAAGGACATAAATGAATCTCAAATATGATAAACCTAGAAAATCCACACTAAGAGATGCCAAAGTAACTTAAACCTTTTCATAAGAATAGAGAAAGGGGAATCCTCTTACACTGTTGGTGGGAATCCAAACTGGTGTAGCCACTCTAGAGAATAGTATGGAGGTTACTCAAAAAGTTAAAAATAGAACTATCCTACAACCCTGTAATTGCACTACTAGGTATTTACCCAAAGGATACAAAAATACAGATTCAAAGGGTTGTATGCACCCTGATATTTATAGTAGCATTATCAACAATAGTCAAACTATAGAAATAGCCCAAATGTCCATCAACTCATGCATAGATAAAGAAGATGTGGAATGAATATATATATATATATATATATATATACGTATATATATATATATATATATATATATATATATATATATGTATTACTAAGCCATCATAAAGAATGAAATCTTACCATTTACAATGATGTGGATAAAGTTATAGTGTATTATGTTAAGCAAAATCAGTCAGTGAAAGACAAGTACCATATGATTTTAGTCATGTGCAATTTAAGAAACAAAACATATGAACATATGGGAAGGGAAAAAAAGAGAGAGGGAAGCAAACCACAAAAGACTCTTGATAGAGAACTGAGGGTTGAGGGAGGGAAGGGTTGGGAGATAGCCTAAATGGGTGATGGGTATTTGGGAGGGCATTTGTTATGATGGGCACTGGGTATTATATGTAAGTGATGAATCACTAAATTCTACTCCTGAAACGAATATTACACTATATATTAACTAAATAGAATTTAAATAAAAATTAAAAAAAAAAAAAAACACTACAGGGGCACCTGGGTGGCTTAGTTAAGTGTTTGCCTTCAGTTCAGGTCATGATCTCAGGGTTCTGGGATCGAGTCCCGCATTGGGTTCCCTGCTCAGTGGGGACTCCACTTCTCCCTTTCCCTCTACCCCTCTCCCCTGCTCATGCTCTCTCTCTCTTTTGCTTATTCACTTTCTCTGAAATAAATAAATAAAACCTTAAAAAAAACCCACTACAAATAAATCAAGGTGGAATTCCCTTAAATGTCCAAATATTCAGCAGGAAGGGAAGAAAAGAGCATAGAGGAATAAGAACATATGGAAACATGGGGCACCTTGGTGGTTTGGTCGGTTAAGTGTCTGACTTCAGCTCAGGTCATGATCTCAGGTTCCTGGAATCAAGCCCTGTGTTGGGCTCTATGCTCACTGGGGAGTCTGCTTGTCCCTCTCCCTCTGCCCATCCCCCTGCTTGTGCTCTCTTTGTCTCTCTCTCAAATAAATAATAAAATCTTTAAAAAAAAAAAACCAAGGAAACAAACAGAAGACAAATAGTAAAATGATAGGCTTAAAGGAGTTTATCACCACGGAACCAGCGTTATAAGTAATGTTAAAGAGACTTTTAAAGTGGAAAAGAAGAAGGCCATAGCTACAAGTAAGAAAATTATTTGAACAAAATTGTTGGTAAAAGCAAGTATATGGTATAGGTAATAGTTGAATCACTTATAAAGCTAAACATGAAGGTTAAAAGAAAAAAATAAGATCAATTATATCTACAATACTCAAGGGATCAAAAGATGCAAAATATGTATCATATACATAAAATGTGAAGGGGGGAGTTGTACTGTTTTTACAATGTGTTCAAATTTAAGTGACTATCAACTTAATATAGACTGCTATACGCATAGAATGTTATATGTGAATGTCGTGGTAACCACAAGTCAAAATCCTATAATAGATAAACAAAAAATAGAAAGCAATCTCAGCCATTCATTAAAAAAAGTCATCAATTTATAAGAGAAAAGAGGAAGAGAACAGAGAACTATAAAAAAAAATGGCATGGCAGTAAGCACATACCTACAAATAATTATTTTACATGAAAATGGACTAATTTCAACTTCCAGGGTAGATGGCAGAGTAGGAGGACCCTAAACTCACCTTATCCCACAGATACAACTATATAACACTTGCATCAGAACAACTCAGAAAAGGTCCCAAAGACTGGCTGAACAAACTTCACAACTAAATGTAGAGAAGAGATCACATCGAAGAGGATAGGAAAGGTGAGGATTCAGTGGGAATATAAACCCCATGGGTCTGACCACCAGAAGGAGTAAGCTGCAGGCACAGAGAGGGGCAAGAAACAGATTATCACACTGGGGATCTTGCAGAGGGAAGAGGAAACCCATAGCATTTTTTGAGTGCTTACAACCAGTGGGACTTAAAGCCTGGAACTTAAACAATCAGTGGACTTGGCTCTGACAGAGCCCAGAGGGCAATAAGAAGCTGAGCGCCAACCTTTGAAGAGATAGCACATCAAACAACCCATAGAACTAGAGCATGGAAGCAGCAGGTTGAAAGTCACCTGGGGTGTATGGAAGGGAAAGTTAGCTACTAATCTCAGAGTTTACTAAGGGATTTCTCCAGTAACAGAGGGACTGGCAAGTGCCATTTCCCTCTCCTGCCCCTCATCATAAATGCACAGCCACCTGCAGGAACCAGTATGGTGCAGGCATTCACTACCTAACTTGCTTACACTGCCCTGCCCCCTCCAGCTAGGCCTGCCTCAGTCCAGATGCTGCAGATCCCTTCCTCCAGAAGACATGTGCAAACCTTGCCAACACTGTATCTCCCAACCTCCTGTGGAGGAAGTGCACACCTTGTTAAAACTGCATGCTCCACCCAGGCATACTTTACATAATAGCCCCAGCCAGGCCAGTCTCCACAGCAGATGTACATCCTCAGTGGAGAAGGACCTGTATCCACTGTTTGTGGCACTGCCCCTCTATCTACTACCTCACACATTATGGATGACCAGCCCTGGTCTTCATGGTGGTTGCATGTCCCCAGTGGAGGGGGACCAATGCCATTTAGTTAAAAGGGCACATACTGCCCACTAGTTTCAAGAAGGACATAGCTGACTTTTCTAACACAGAGAAATAGACACAGTTAGGCAAAATGAGACAGAGGAATATGTCACAAATAAAAGAACAAGAAAA